>NC_079490.1:102520473-102760473 GCF_020520425.1 Spinacia oleracea | reverse complement strand
AAAATATGAAGGATAGGCGTAAATACTTGTGCTTTCTTCTTCTGCAGGTGGGAGAAAAGATAAAACTGAAACTGATTTTTAATTAAATCAAAATGAAAGTTTGAAACTCATCTGATTAACCTCTTTTGGTTCCTCCGAACAGTAGAATAGAAATCAGAAATCTATGAACAAAAAGAAATCGCATTCGGTTTAATAGGACACCATAAAGAATTGACTGCGGAGCCGTATGAGGTAGGAAACTCTCAAGTATGGTTCTAAGGGAAGGAATTGACCTTATTCCTATTCCGACCGGGGAGAACAAGCCATTCGACAGGGAGATTCTGAAATTGCGGAGGCTTGGTTCGATCAAGCCGCTGAGTATTGGAAACAGGCTCTAACGCTTACTCCTGGGAATTATATTGAAGCGCATAATTGGTTGAAGATCACGGGGCGTTTCGAATAAAAGAAAAAATTGTTATTTTTTAGAATTCTTTTTGGTCTATTAGTCAAATAAAATGGAATCATTCTTCGAGAAAGAACCAATTAAAGAATTTCTTTCTATCGGTTTTCAGATCATTCTAGTTTGTCTGGTATTTCGTAGGGATAAAGAATACAGAGCTAGAATACAGAATAGATTTATTTCTTTTCGTCTATTAGCTATTAATACAAATAAATAAATTACTATTTTAAATAAAAAAAATATTTTAGAATAATGAATAATATTTCTATATTTATAGATAGAAATATTATTCATTATTCTAAAATACTAAATCTAAGTTGCACAAAAAAATCATTTTTATATTAAAAAAACCTAAAAAGGGCTTTGAATAAAAAAAAAGGTCCGTTGAGCGCCACACGTCTATGTCATAATAGATCCGAACACTTGCCCTGGATCGACTTCCAGATCATAATTGCTCTAGTAAATAACTAAAAAAAAAATAGAGAGATGGGAGATAGAAGTGAAAGAAATAAATTTTAAATATCTCTCCGAGGTTCACCAATTATTTGAATGTTGGCAGGTCTCTTTGTATGTCTTGTCCGGAAAGAGGAGGACTCAATGATTATTCGTTCGCCGGAACCAGAAGTAAAAATTTTGGTAGATAGGGATCCCGTAAAAACTTCGATTGAGGCATGGGCCAAACCTGGTCATTTTTCAAGAACAATAGCTAAGGGCCCTGAAACTACTACATGGATCTGGAACCTACATGCTGATGCTCACGATTTCGATAGCCATACCAGCGATTTGGAGGAGATCTCCCGAAATTTTTTTAATGTCCCAATAGAAAAGTGTGAGATATTAAATGACCCTATGAATGTAATTGATTAACATATTCATTGGACACAATTTGATAGAATATTAAAGCATTTATGTGATAATTAAAAGGAAATGTAAAGAACATTTGGGGACACCCAAAAATAGAAACGTAAAAAACAAAAAGGGATGGGGGGAGTAGGTGTTATGGAATCATGATAATTTTGACATGAAGTCCATGTTTAGTTAATAACATAAACTTATTAGTCTATTTGAAAGTGTCATTCATTTAAAATGACGGAATAGACTCAAATGACCTGTTTGGGAATTAAGGTTGTGTTGAAACACTAATAATTTGAAATCCATAATTTCAGTGACACTTTATGTCTTGGTAAGTAGATGAACTTCAATTCTAAAATTAAAAGTCCAGGTGTTTATTTCTAGCCAAATATCTAATAACTAAATAACTAAAAAAGATTCAATAGATGGTTGAATAACAAGGTTATTATATTTTCCTTGAGCATTGCATAACAAATTATAATATTTCACTTGAGCAACTTATTTTCTCTTTCTCTTCGTGTGAAGTGGTTGAAGATCTGTAGTTGAGTTGTCAATCCCTTTTATTGATCTCATCAAGCAACAAGAATTTCTTGAATAAGTGGATAATTACCATTAAACTCTATTCATTTTTCAAGTAAGTTACTTGTAGATACCTACACTAGTTTGCTCAATAAAAAGTTTAATTAATTATCTCTTTCTTACTTTGCAAATTTTGAGTCCATTGTCTCCACTGCTATAGCCACCAATCACTACCATGAACCATCTGATCTGGTTGCTAAATATATTCCAACGTTTCCATCACTCCATCCAACAATCAACTTCTATGTATCAGTCACCACAACAAGGAATATCGACCACGTCAAGTGGTGAAGGGAGACTAGCAATAGGCGAAGGTGGTGGAGGGGAGAGAGAGAGGAGGTGGGCAGGATTGGTGGTTTGGGCGGCGTTAAAGAAGAGAAAGTTTTCTAACAATGAAGGAGAAAAGAGTCACACCAAAAATCGTCAACATCAACACAAACAAAATCGGTGGACCAGTGGTTCGGGCGAGGGGGGGGGGTAGAGTGAGGGTTAGGATAGGAGAAAGAAGAAAATATAAGGAAATTATTAGGTGGGTGAAGATTTTGAAATGACAGTTATGGTATGTTTGGAAACAAAGAATTCATTTTAAATGATGGAATCGGCCCAAATGACTTGTTTGAGAAACTAAAGCATTTGGATTTGGGCCAAATTCAAGGCTTTTATAAATAAGGCCATCATAAAGAATTTGAAATGAAAAATGAAATGGTGTCATTTGAAACTCATATATTTCTCTTTCTCCTATGCTTTTCCGGTCGTGCTCCTCTTTCAATTCATCTTTTCCCTTTCTCTCTCCTCAACCTCCATTGATGACCTCCTCCTCCTCCTTTTTTTTAACATAGGCTTAATTTGCACAATTAAAAAGAATTTACACACTATACAACTACAAATTACAGGAAAAAAAACCCGCCAAGATCATTAATTAGATACCTTAACAAAACTTACATAACAAACTAATATTAAACTACTAAAGGCATAAATGTTAGAATTCTCTTATTTGGTGAACCCTTGATTGTCCACGTGACTTTGTTTACAACGCCAAGAAGAGGTGAGCGTGCCAAAGCCATTGTTGCTGGTGATTTCCTTATGGAAGATTAAGTTGGGGTGGTATACATTGAGAGACCTCTTGGTAAACCTGTGGAGCTTGGAAAACAAAGAAAGGAGAGGATAATCTCCTTCCTCCTTCGTCGCCATGACAAACACACGCAAGCAAGCTAAAAAAACATCCAATGGAGCGAAGAAAAAACAGACACCGCAACAGAATAAGAGGGTAGCCAAGAAACCTTCTCCAAAGCTTGATAAACGCATAGAAATGGCGGATTGTGACACCATTTAGAAAAAACCTTTTCAGACCCATCAGAAATTTTGGATGATACCAATCAAATTTTGACACCAACTTCTAGTCTACGGCACTTGCCACAGCAATCGGAGGTCAGAGGAGTCTTTAATGCCTGGATAAACGGATTACAGAGTGGTAAGGATATTCACACCCATTTTCAACCGCATTCAAATGTTGGCGGGAATGGGTCTTGTTTGGGTAATTCAAAAACTAATGATACTACTGTTGATATTGTAATTGATGATGATATTTCTAATGATAATATGAGGCCAGACATAACTTTACCCAATACCATGGTGCAAATTGATTTTGATGACATAAAAGATGAAATAGTGTATTGGGAATCTACTGTAATATGCTATGTTTTGGGGGCAAACCCACCCTAGAATGTAATGGAGGGTATGTGAGGAGAATATGGGGGAAAATTGGGATTGATAAGGTTTTACAGGTGGGTAGAGGCATTTATCAAGTGCGCTTCACTACTATGGAGAACTGCTCCAAAGTCTTGAATGGTGGACATCAGTTTTTTGACTCAAAACCACTCAGTGTGAAGCCTTGGACTCCTGATGACAATTTCAGTAAGGACCCTGTCAAAACCCTTCAAATTTGGATCCAATTACCTGGGTTAGATGTGAAATACTGGGGGAAAAGAGTTTGGGTAAAATCGTGGGTCGGTTGGATGCAATGATCAAGGTTGATTAGGCCACTATGAATAGGGATAAGCTAATGTTTGCCAAGGTCTTGATTGAGGTAAAAATTGATCAAGAGTTCCCATCTATTATCCATTTCCTAAATGAGAAAGGTGTCAAAGTTGACCAAAAAGTCAACTATGATTGGATTCCTATTACATGTACTATATGTAGGGGAATGGGACATGATCAGTCTAAATGTACCAAGAAGCTCCCTGGAAACTCTAGGAGGGTTTGGGTGAAAAAGGTGTAGCAGCCTACAACTGCTCAACCTGCAGTTTCTCAACCTACAGTCACACATGCTATTGTGACTGAACCACATAATGAACCTAATGGGTTTACCCAGGAAACCAAGTTCAGTAGAGTCATTGGGCAACAACTTAGGCCTATAGTTACTAATAACACCTTTCAGGCTCTATCTGAGTCTGACTGTGATAGGGAAGGAGAAGAGTTTGAACACAGGACAGGGGTGGTAACTAGAGTTCCCACATTAGGCAGGGGGGTGGCATCCCCTATGCCTAATGGATAAGATCTTATGCTGGAATGCGAGGGGGCTAAATATGCAAGACAAGCAGAAAAAAGTGAGACAGATGATTCAGTCTCACCATATTGGCCTATTTAGTCTCCTAAAAACTAGGGTGAAAGCATTTAAGAAGGGGAATCTATACCTTACAGTGTGTCCTACTTGGTGCTTCACCTCTAACCTCACTTGTCACAAGAATGGCAGAATTGTCCTTGCTTGGGATCCTTCAGCTTTCACAGTGGATATCATCCTCATGCATTGTCAAGTTATTCAGTGTTTTGTCACTCCTAGGATATTTGGGATTGTCTTTTATTTTGTTTATGGACTGAATACACATGCAGAAAGGGAAGAATTGTGGGCCACCTTGACTACCTTTGCTACTAGGTGTAATACAACCTGGCTTATAATGGGTGATTTTAATGCAATTATGAACATGGACGATAGAATTGGCTCCCCAGTTAAACTCCATGATATTATGCCCATGAGACAATGCATGGTTGCTTACCATCTTACTGAGGTGAAAACAGTTGGTAGGCATTTCACTTGGAACAATAAACAAGATGGTGATGACAGGGTTTTTAGAAGGATTGATAGAGTTCTGTCCAACTCACTATGGGATGACAAATTTACTACTGCTGAAGCCATGTTTCTGCCTGAGGGCACCTATGATCCTGCACACTACTAGTCACAATTCTTAGAAAAAGCCCTCCAGGTTCTACATTATATGGACATCTTCTACAGAGTTTCTTCCCATTGTTGAAAGACACTGCAAGAGTTTGTCTATGGATGCATAATGTTTAGAGATACTCAGAAGCTTAATTGGATAAAGAGTGACCTTGGATTTCTGAATATACAAGGTTATAACAATGTTTAAGCTCTGAAGCTAGTTAGACAAAAACAACTTTCTGAAGACCATGATAAGTTGCATTATGATCCCACTAATGTCAATTATATCTATGAAGAGAAAGCCACAGCAGAGGCCTACAAAATTGCAAATGATAATTTAATGGCTGGAAAAGGGTCACTACTACAAAAATGGGCAAAGAGACCCTTAATAAAAGACGCGTTGTTCGACATAACGGGTCTCTTTAATATATGAGATCTAATATTATAGATAACGGGTCTCTTACGAGTCAAATATTATAGAGGGAGAGAACTAAGAGACCTGTTATCTAGTTTAACGGGTCTCTAGTGTATAAAAGGGCCCACATATTTTTCGTAGAAAGTAGAGTAAGATAAACAAGAGACCTCTTATTTAACTAAACGGGTCTCTAGTACATATGAGGATCCACCACTTTCCCGTAAAAAATAAAGTAAAATAAGAAATGACCCGTTGTTTAACTCAACGGTCTCTACCTTCCTTCTTTTGAGGAAGACCCTCGTCAAGCCTAATTCCTTCCCTGCTCGTCTCCTTCCTTCACTTATGCTCAGCCAACAAATTCCTTCCCTTCTCGTCGATCAACGCCGCTTCCAGTTCCTCTCAACTCCGTCGCCTCTGTCGCTACCATGGCTTACGCCTCCGCCTTCCAGATCTGCTACCTTCTCTCTCTAAAAAATTGCAACAAGATATTTTGTGGGGTTTATCTCTCTCCTCTCATTTCCCTCATCGATCGTCACCGCTACCCACACAACCAGAAGCTTATTCAAGTCTCCCTATTTGAAGAAATCGTTCATTTTACGTGATTCAATCTTCGAATGCATTCAATTTTCGTGATTCAATTCCTATTTGCCTGGTAATTCCTCTTTCTCTATGTGATTCAATCTTCGTTTAGTTTCATTTTGATTTAAAAATTCCTGTTAATATGGTCAAATCAGATGAAACAATTCCTTTTTAGCATTTAGTTTTATTCTTTTCGTTTTTGCTCTTATTTTAGTAGTTCTTCTTTTTGCTTCTTTGTTTTTGGGTTGTAATAAGACATGTACTAGTTCTGCATTTGCTATTAGGTTAGCTGAATTTATAAGAAAGGTAAGAATTTCTTTGTTTAGTATGTGGTGATAGTGTTTTGCGTTTTTTATTTTTGTTGAGGTTCAGTGATTGTCCTATGTGCTTGAACTGCTTGTAATATGTGATTTCTTTCTGTAAATCGTTTTCCTTCTTAATGCATATGCTTATGACTTGCAAGTTATATTTGCTGTTTTTCGAGCTTGTTATGAGCTTCTAATTAGAAAGAAAAAGGTAAACCTTAAGAGAAACTGGGCTGAGAAACCCTCGTATAGGTCGGGCTTGTCTATTGAGCTTGAGCTTGGTGTTTAGGCTTCAATCAGGCTGGTTATGTCATTCGTCGTAGAGAGAGTTGGTGGTTAGAGAGAGCTGGTGGTTGAGGACTTGAGGGATAAGAGAAGTTACTGGATTTCTAGATTCTTTTGGCCAAGTAATGTCAAGCCCCTAATGATTTTCTAGTTGCCGAAACATGTATTACTCAATGAAAGTTTGAACAATTCTACTCTCTAAATTCTTGAAATTCTAAATGTAAATTATAGTAATACGACTATGAATACTACAGGAGCAACTTATTTTAGTAGAGCAGTTAGGTCACCAACTTTTCTAGGTAAATTACACCCTTCAACCCTTTACTAATCATTGAATTATGAGAAATGGAAAGGATCCAATATTGACTTTATTGCAACTCTGTTGCAAACGTCTGCCAGTTCTATGTAAATGCTGTGAAATATTGTAACTCTGGAAACTGATTATATGTTTATGAATCCTTTTAGTTGTTTACTTGTTCATTAGGTGAAATCATCCGTAATACATGGAAAAGTCATTGCCTTCTTATATCTAACGATATTTTATCTTCTTTTAATATCTACTTATAAGATCTGTATAGTCGTCTTTAGTTGAACTGAGCAGTTATTTATTTCAATGCTCTATGTGTTTTGTTCCAGGCCAGTGTAGATTTAAAGCACCGTTACTCATCCTAGTATAAGAGACAATGATCAAAAAAACGGACGGATTATTTATAATGGTTAGTTTTTTTTAAATGTGTTTTTAGTTGACTGTTTTTTTTATGTCATCAAGTGGTGTTACGTATATTGGTGGTTAACACAACCCCTTGAATAGTTTGCTCTGCCCTTGATGATATATCTGCTTTGGAGAGCATGGAATTGTTAAATTTTTAGCACCCTAAGGGTGCCCTTAATTGTATTGGAGTGCACAACTTGTACTATAAAACCAAAAGGCTATTATTTGATCAAATTTATTAAATTTTCAATTCTATTTGCTAATTTCAATTCCTCCCTTTTCTCCCCCCATGAGTTGTTCGTGATTGTTTGATGTCTGTGAATCAGTCATACTTCTATGCTGAAAGTAAGTTTTGTAGTGTGGATGAGTTTCAAAACTCTTTACCTAATTATATAAGATTGAAATCGTAGTGAAGTTTGTTTTGCTTTCCAGCTGCCTATCATAAAGGCAACGTAGCTGCTGGGTTTGTCTTGTTGCAGTTGTGTGTTGCTGCTGGGTTTCATTTTTGTTGTGGTGCTGAGTGCTCCTTTCAGTTATGAAGTTGGTGGTACAATTGAGAAGTTGCTGCCTACTTCTATATTTTTTTGTTCAAGCTTGGCCAGAGTTGACTGTTTGTGTATGCAATTGTCTTTGAGCGCTTGTTGCTCCATAGCTGCTTTGGTTGGTTGTATTATTTGATGTTTTGTTTTCCTTTTGATTTGGGGTGGAAATTACTTGTGTACATACATTTTTGTTACGTTAATAAATTTCTTACTTACAAAAAAAAAAGTGAGGTAAACCATAGAGTTCATGTGTACAGAGTATTAGAATTTAGATTGTAATATTGAATAGGACTTTAGCAAAGTAAATGGGGAAAGTATGATTTTTTTTTTGGTCTGTTCAATTTGTTTGTTACTTTTTCTGCTTTTGTTCTTTGTTTGGATGACATACTTTATGCCTTGCACCTTGCTTTTTTGACTTGAATGTCGCTTTGGTGGACATATTTTGACCTTTTAGTGAATGACCAACACCTGAATAATGTTATTTTGGCACTTACATAAGTATTTCTACAACTTTGGCAATAAAGGTCCTCTCACGTGTGTAGCTTTATTGATTAAAGGTGTGCGACATAGCGCCTGGCTGTCATGCCATTAAGGAAGAATTCGTTTACAATAGTTTTTTGCTACGTACGTTGTTGTAGATGATAATGTTCTTAAATTATTCTAGCATGTTTCTTTTGTCTATTACTTTCTTATCCTTATAGTTCTTTTCTCCGTTGTTTTTTCCAGGTTTAAATGGTCTACGACAGGAGACAGACAAACCAACAGGTTGTGGTTCATTAGAATTTCGCATACAAGGGACATGAAAGGTTTGTTGCTAGTTGGTTTATATGTGGAATGGATTTGTTACAGTTTCCTTTAACTTTGCTTATGTGACCTATATGACTTATGTGACAAATTTTATGGAACATGTAGCTTCATATAAACAAGTTAAAGGAAGGAAGTTTGGGAAGGAGCCAAGGAGGGTTTTGGTGTATGGTGGAGCGTGGAAGAACTTTTTGGCGGCCTCGGAGAATAGGCAGTGGACTAGGAATAAATAGAGTTGGAGGCGAACATATGTTTGTGCCCGCATTGCTAAGACTTATTAATGTCAATTTGTTTAATCTTGTCACAATTGTACTCAATTTTAAGCCTTATTTATTTTGTCATTTTTATATTTTTGGAGATTACAGTTGATGTAAAGTGTGAAATAATTTTTTTTTGTAATTGTAAGAATTATTTGGAATTACCAAATTGGTTTATGCTATTGTTTTTTTAAGAAAAATAATGATAAGAGACCTATTAAAGTATAAAAAGGGTTGTGTTGGGTATAATAATTAAAAATAGTAAAATACTCAAAGAGACCTCATATCTAACATATGGGGTCTAAATTTGTTAATTATGAAGATATTAAAAAAACTCAAAGAGACCCCTTATCTTGCATATGGGGTTTCAGTGTGATGGATAAAATATATTAAAAGAATTCAAAGAGACCTCCTATGTTGAATGTGGGGTCTGAATTTTTTTACAAACAGACCCCCTATCTCTAATAAGGGGTCTCTTCCCCCTCTATAATATTTTTTGTACGATTAACATAACAGACCCCTTTTCTTAAATATGGGGTCTCTTGTTTTTAACAAGCAGACCCCCTCTAGATGAGGGTCTCTTTATAACAGAGACCCCCCATCTAGAGACCCCCTTACATGGGGTCTCTTATTCCACTTTGGACGGGTCTCTTTGCCCATTTTTGTAGTAGTGGGTGATGAAAATTCTAGACTTTTTCACCAAAGTATCTAGCAGAGAAGGAAGCATAATGTTATTCACTCTATCTAGAATGCTGCTGGTGAGTGGGTAACTTCAGATGATCAAGTTCAAGGGGCATTTCTCAACTTCTACAATACTTTGTTTGGCTCCCAAGTGGAATCTAGGACTAGTATTAATCATGTCATCATGGAAAGGGGTCCTAGGTTGACTGATGAACATAAAGCAATGTTAACCTGTGATTTCAGTGTTTCAGATGTTAAGAAAGTTCTTGATGACATTCCTAGTAACAAAGCACCTAGGTTAGATGGTTTTAACAACCATTTCTTTAAGGTTACTTGGGATACTATATATCAAACATGATTTCCATGCTGCTATTACAGAGTCTTTTAGAACAAGGAAAATGCTAAAGGAGATTAATGTAACCTCCATCACCCTTGTTCCAAAGGTGAGTGTGCCTGCTACAGTTGGAGACATTAGGCCCATAACATGTTGCTCTATATTGTACAAGTGCATTTCTAAATTATTGTGTGAGAAATTAGGAGCTATGTTGCCTAATATCATTTCCCAGAATAAAGGGGCATTTGTTGTAGGGAGATCAATCCTGCATAATGTCCTCATTTGTCAAGATATCATTAAGGTGTGCAAGAAGGGTCAAACTCAACCAAATTTCTTTCTGAAACTGGATCTTCAGAAGGCTTATGACACCATGGAGTGGGGTTTCATTCAAGAAGTGATGTCTTACCTGGAGTTTCCACCATTCTTCATTAAGTTGATCATGACTTGCTTAACTACTACTTAGTATTCCATCATGATGAATAGGGTTCCTTCAAAGCTGATACACCCAAAGAGAGGCCTGAGGCAGGGTGATCCACTTTCTCCTTTACTGTTTACTTTGTGTATGGATTACTTCTCCAGAACCATGAAGGTAGTGGGTGAACACCCTAGTTTTAAGTTCCACTCTAGATGTAGATTTCTGAAACTGAACCACCTATGTTTTGCTGATGACTTGCTTATGTTTTGTAAGGGGATAAGGAAGTAATAAGTTTGATGATGGAGGGCTTCCAAGTGTTCTCTAAGACCATTGGCCTAGCAGTAAACACCTCCAAGTCTTCTTTGTTATGTTGTGGTATTTCTGACTAGGAGGTTGCAGCTATAACTAATGTGACTGGTTTCAGGCAAGGGCAGTTACCTTTCAGGTATTTGGCAGTTCTTGTGAGCCCTTGGAAGCTCAACTCAAGTGATTTTGATCAGCTGGTGGACAAGATGACATCAATGATTAAGCTTTGGAGTTCTAAACATCCCTCCTTTGTTGGAAGAGCTGAACTTGTCAATTGATGAGCATTTGTGTTTACTGGTCTCAAATGTTTCTCTTACCTAAGGCTATTCTCAAGAAAATTAATGCTATATGCAGATATTTCTTGTGGTTTGGTAACTTTGAGGATGCTAGACCTCGCTCTGTAGCCTGGGAACAATTGTGTCAACCTAAGTCTCATGGTGGTTTAGGTTTCATAAACCTTCTTTTATGGAACTAAGCAGCAGTGGGGAAACAGGCTTGGGCCATTTCTCAAAAGCAAGATAACTTATGGGTTAAATGGATCCATGGAGTGTATGTCAAGGATAAAGCATGGGATCAGTTTACTTGCCCCTACTGCTACTAGCTGGGTGGTAAAGTTTGTGTGTAAGGTTAAAAACAACTTTAGTAGCCATCTAAGCTCTCACCAATGGCTTATTAATGGCAAGTATTGAATAAAAGAGACATACACTCAGTTGAGAGTCTTGGGAACTAAGGTTCCTTGGCAAAAGTATGTCTGGAACATGCTGTCTATCCCAAAAAAAATATTCATTACGTGGCTTACCATGATGAATAGATTGAAGACAAAGGAGAGACTTCACAAAGTGGGGATCAGTTCTGATGACCTTTCCCCTATCTGTAATGCTCAGGTGGAAAAAGTGGAGCATGTATTCTTTGAGTGTGAATTCAGTAAGCAATGCAGACAACATCTTATGACTTGGCTAGGGGTTCAACATATTAGGTCTACTGTTACTGGTCTGCTACGAGGAGTGCAGAGATACATCAGAAGCAAACACAGGAAGAATATCATCTTCACTGCAGTAGCAAGCCTGGTGTACAACATCTGTAAGGCTAGAAATGCAACAGTTTGGTCTTTCATTGTTGTTAGGTTATGATACATATGAACAACATAAATCATGCGGAAAAACCATAATGCCAGGATACATATTAATTGCACATAATCATATAATTAGTCTAGGATGCATACACTTTGTAGCGTGCCCTCCCTAGCTGCGCCCGAACCGAACAAGAACAAGTCTTTAGGACTCCAAGTGTCGTCCCTCCGTAGAAAGTCCACAGCACATCCGGATCCGCCTTAAGATTGACCAACTAGAATCGCCCTTAAGGTACTTAGAATTTTCGGCTATTAGGGTGCAAGTGTTTGGCTGATTTTTCTGCTTAAAAATCCTAGCTTTGAATACTTGAAAAAACTTCTGTATAAATTTGTGACCCTAGGCACATATTTATAGAGTATGGAAAAGGATTTAGAATCCTATTAGAATACCAATTAGTTTAATTAGAATCCCTTTAGAACTCTATTAATTAAATTCTATCTACTAGGATTAGGATTTAATCATAGAACGAATTCCAATAGCTTTAGGATTCGTATCGCACACAACCGCACACGAGCACGAGCACCGCACAGCCCGCGTAAGCCTCGCGGCCCACGCGAGCTGCACAGCTCGCAGCCCATTTGCTCGCAGCCCACATAGCTCGCGCGCGCGCTATGCCTTGCTGGGCCTGGCCTTGCGCTGGGCCTGGCGAGGCTTTGGCGTGTGTGTTGGGCGCTTGGCTTGCTAGGCGCGGGCCTGGCTCCGTGCTGGGCCTTCGTCTAGCAAGTCTCGTCCGATGCTAATTCGTACGATGCGCTTCCGATTAAATTCCCGATTCCGGAATTCATTTCCGATACGAACAATATTTAACATTTCCGATTCCGGAATTAATTTCCGTTTCGAACAAATATTTTATATTTCCGTTTCCGGAATTATTTTCCGATTCCGATAATATTTCCGATTAATATTTCCGTTTCCGGCAATAT
This sequence comes from Spinacia oleracea, assembly GCF_020520425.1. Taxonomy (NCBI): domain Eukaryota; kingdom Viridiplantae; phylum Streptophyta; class Magnoliopsida; order Caryophyllales; family Amaranthaceae; genus Spinacia; species Spinacia oleracea. The sequence goes on along the minus strand of NC_079490.1, from coordinate 102,747,701 downwards.
TTCCGATTCCGGCAATATTTCCGTTTCCGATAATATTCTCCGATAGGTACCATGTTTCCGTTTTCGGCAACATCTACGACTTGGATAATATTTATATTTCCGGTACGATCCATATTTCCGTTTCCGGCAATATCATGGTTTCTAGAGTATTCATTTACTTGCCTTTGACGATCTCAGCTCCCACTGAAACCAAGATCCGTCGATTCCGAATATCCATAGATGGAGTATTTAATGCCATTAAATACTTGATCCGTTTACGTACTATTTGTGTGACCCTACGGGTTCAGTCAAGAGTAAGTTGTGGATTAATATCATTAATTCCACTTGAACTGAAGCGACCTCTAGCTAGGCATTCAGCTCACTTGATCTCACTGAATTATTAACTTGTTAATTAATACTGAACCGCATTTATTAGACTTAACGTTAAATGCATACTTGGACCAAGGGCATTATTTCCTTCAGTCTCCCACTTGTCCTTAGGGACAAGTGTGCATTTCCTAATTCCTTTGTCGCTCGATGCTTGCTCTTGAACATAAGGTAAGAGTTATCATCCTTATTATGTCCAGAGGTGTTTCTCGGTTTCAGAGTTCAACTGATCAAATAAACAGATAATCAAAGCCTATGATTCATCTGAGCACGGTCATGCATTTTACAGTTTCTAGCTCTCCGAGTGGCCTTGTACAACTTTCAGCATCTCATCCCGATTTATGGGAGGACAACCCCAATCTTACGATCTTGAGATTAGACTTCGTTTGATAGGTGATTACCTGAGCGTTGCATTTATAGCCTCCTTTTACGGTGCGACGGTTGACAACGTCAAAGTAAGTAGTTCTCAAACAAGTAATCTCAAATCACTCAGGTATTGAGGATTAATGTCTAATAATTTTAATGAAATTTACTTATGACAGATTTTCATCTCTTACAGTAAAGTTTCATAGGTCTGTCCGATACTAGTCTTCCCAAAGTAAGTATCTATGCAAATGATTACGACATTGCCATGTCCACATAGTTCAAGAAACAGAACTACTAGTCATCTTGCATTCTAGTCGTCTAACGTTTTCTATGCGTCCATCTTTATAGAAAACTCCGACCAGGGACCATTTTCAACTTTTGACATTCAAGTTCACTTGATAGACATTTCTTAGTCACAGGACTGGTCCTGGCAGTCTATCTTGAATATATCGTCAAATTGAAGGGACTCATCATTTAATACTAAACCAAGATTAAATGGAATATGAAAATACATTTCATATATGATAAATGTTCAATCCCATTGTTTTACAACCATGGGCCTCAAACCCATCTTTATAAACAGTTCATGGAATTCAAAGCTATGCTTGATTTCCAGTGCTACAACGTGAGTGTTGCTTCTCACTTGTTGCATAGGTTTAGTTATCATACTTTGCCAATCTTAATATCCTTTTCATCGAATGTTCTTCGAGATATGATGATAAGATCTTTTGAGTTTGTTTATTATGTGATCTAGTCTTTCTTACTTCGATAGTGGTTCTACGCATTTTGCAATGAAGAACCATCAAGTTAGCAGACATGTGATCCACCCAAGTTCAGTGAAGAACTCTTTAACTTAAACAACCCTGTTTTATTGCTTCTTAGGCAATAATTACTTTTACTTCAACTGTATAGGTTGCTAGTGATGCTTTGTTTGGATTTGCTTATCCAAGCAGTTCACGGATATGTGGAAGACTTTCCATTTGTATCTTTAGAACATAGAAATTAATAGTTAATTTCCTATGCAACAACTCATGGTCTCCAATCCATGTTGCCATTTCAAAACACGACGCTTTGTAGCTCGTCCTTGCCAATGGTTAACTCCAAAGGGTTTCTTGCTTGATCCTTTGCCAGTGTTTATGCGTGTAGCATCAATATTTAGCATATCTTTATTTCCTTGAATCAAGAACTATTCCTATGTACTTTTTCAAGCACCATAGGATTTTCTTGATCTTAATCTAGTTGATCTGTACTTAGACCAATAGAGATTGGTATGTGTTCGTCATGCCTATAGCCATACGATACGTTTTTGGCGATCCTCATATTATATCATACATGATAAATTCTTTTGCAGAATAATTCCCAATTGAATTCTATTCATGTAACTTTAGCTCATCTAGTTTCAGTAGATACTAAACCAGCTAAATTCTTTGACATATAATATAGGTTAAGAATCTCACTTAGATCCTTTGATGTTTAACTTAGTAAATGCTTATACATAGTTCAAACATTCTTTACTTAGATTTATTCACATGGGTCGAATATCTCCTAAGGAGTCTTCCGTGTTAGATTTAGTAAATGCCATTACTTAATCCAAAACAATATTCTAAGATCTTTGTCAATGGATCTTAATACCCAGTATGTACTAAGTTTCGCCTTGGTCCATCATTGATAAATAATTTCAAATCTAAGTCATTAGTATTTGAATGTTATTTCACAATAGAGAGATATGTGTGTGATACACATAGGACGAATTAAGTTTTACGTACTCCCAATAAACTTCTTATATATCTATAAGAATTATGTGCATTTTATGGAACTAAAATACTTATTAGCTTCACTAAAATACAATTCCAATTCCCAATTGCTTGCTTAAATCTGTACTTAGATTTCATAAGCTAGCATTCCTTTTCAAGCATTTATTTGGATCCACAAATCCTATGACATACCATGTACATAGTTATTCCAATACGTTTTGTCATCCAATTTCCATATGTGCCAATATGCAATCATTGCTTGATTTATAGACTTGAGCATTACGATTATGCATGAGGCTTCAACACAATCCACGCCGTGAATTTGCTTGTAACCTTTAGCAACTAATCTAGCTTTGTGTGTGAACACAATTTCATGTTTGATGGTTTTCATCCTTAAAACAAACTTGCAACAAATAGTTGTGAAACTATTCTTGCAAATCAACAAAATGTCAATTTTGTCATCAAAACATTGATTATGTTTTATGGCCTTTAACCATCTAAAACATTTGAGTCTATATATGGCCTTTAACCATTTTAGGGAATCTAGGTTTCGTCATAGCTATCTTACAAGTCACAAACTCATTAATCTACATGATAATAGTTTGACTGAAAGTTGTAGGTTTCTTCGCTATCTAATAGAAGAATCGCATAGTTTCAGTGACCTGAACTATATGTTTCTTCACTATCTAATAGAAGAATCTCATAGTTTCAGTGACTTGAACTCTATGCCTACTTGGGTATAGAACATCAAACAATAGAATATCAACAGCCACTTGAAAGTCCTTTGAATATTCCGTTCTCCTTAAAGCACTTGTAAAGTCTTCTAAGAGATATCTATTCTTTAAAGCCACTTCTAAAGTCTTTAAAGAATAAGTGTTCGGATTTTCTGAAGAACTTCGAAAAGCCTCCGGAATGTATGTTTATGTTTTTTGTTCGTCTCGAAGACTTTCGAGGTCTATTTTCTCCCACTTGTCATTTTGGAAACGAATCTCCAAAAGGACATTATTTCGAGCAAACAAACATTATGTTCTCAAAAATTCGTGGTAGAAACAATACCCTTGTGTCTCATTTGAATAAATCATAATGAAACATATATCTAGACATGGGCCTTAGTTTGTCGAATAACAAACACTAAGCTCCCGCTGAGTTTAGCAACTCTTTAGATATATATTATTGAAAAGATATTCTAAAATTACTTTTCAATAGCTTTGACGAATTTGGTTTAGTTTGGTGGTAGTTGAGCATTTTGTTTTTAGAAATTGTAGGAAAAGTCTTTATGATTCATCATTGATCGAATCAAGTACTAATTGACTTCGATCATTCCAACGTAGATATTTCCTTATGGAGCTAGATCGTGAAATTACAACACACAATCATCGATGATCATTATTGGTATAAGTAATAATCAACATGATCTAACCTAGATCTTTATGATTTCTTGCCAAGTGGATTTTATACTTCTGAATCTTTGAACTAGCCAAACAGATTCAAACTTATATCACATTTGAGTAAATAAACCTATATTCACTCAAATCCAGGTGACATAATAAAGTCATAAAATATTTCTTTAGCTTTGAACTCTATTGTCTGGGCGTTCTAACAATAGTTGATATCTTTTGTTACTTTCAACAAGTAAGACTAGCTTGCCTTGAATTAATCTAGAAATCAACCAACTTTCAAAAGTCCATCAAAATAGAGCTTTAGAACGCTAACTTGTTGATATGGTCTAAGAAACAATGCCAAAGATTAGTGGAACTCAAATCAAGGGGTTGATTTGAACCTAGTAACTTTCTTATTGTTAAAGATTTGTTTGTTTTAATCAAGCATATTGACTCAACCCGTAAATGTGTTAGGTTATGATACATATGACAAAACATAAATCATGCGGAAAACCTTAATGCCAGGAAACATATTATTTACACATAATCATTTAGCATAATTTAGGTGCATACACTTTGTAGCGTGCCCTCCCTAGCTGCGCCCGAACCGAACAAGAACAAGTCTTTAGGACTCCACGCGTCGTCCCTCCGTAGATAGTCCACAACACGTCCGGTTCCGCCTTAAGATTGACCAACTAGAATCGCCCCTAAGGTACTATAAATTTCGGCTATTTATGAGCAAGAATGTGACTGATTTTTCTGCTCAAAAAATCTCTGTTTTATTGTATGAGTACTTATTGAAAACTCGTGTTTAAATTTGTGACCCTAGGCACATATTTATAGAGTATGGAAAAGGATTTAGAATCCTATTAGAATACTAGTTTAATAATTAGAATCCTTTTAGAACTCTAAATAATAAATTTAATCTTTTAGGATTAAGATTTAATCAATGCACGAATTTCGATAGCATTAGGATTCGTCACGCACACGAGCAACGCACAAGCACCGCACGCCCGCACGCAAGCCTTGCGGCCCACGCCGAGCACACAGCGCTGAGGCCCATGCTCGCAGCCCATCGCTGAGCTTGTCGCGCGCCAAGGCTTGGCTGGGCCTGGCCTTGCGCTGGGCCTGGTCGAGGCCTTGGCGTGTTGGATGCGTGTGGCTTGCTGGGCGTTGGCCTGGCTTCGTGTTGGGCCTTCGTCTTGCAAGCCTCGTCCGATGCTAATTCGTACGATAAGCTTTCCGATTAAATTCCCGATTCCGAAATTCATTTCCGATACGAACAATATTTAACATTTCCGATTCCGGAATTAATTTCCGTTTCGAACAAATATTTAATATTTCCGTTTCCGGAATTATTTTTCGATTCCGATAATTTTTGCGATTCTGACAATATTTCCGTTTCCGGCAATATTTCCGAGTCCGGTAATATTTCCATTTCTGATAATATTTTCCGATACGTACCATGTTTCCGTTTCCGGCAACATCTACGACTTGGATAATATTTATATTTCCTATACGATCCATATTTCCGTTTCCGGCAATATCATCGTTTCCGGAGTATTCATATCTTCCCTTTGACCATCTTAGCTCCCACTGAAACCAAGATCCGTCGATTCCGAATATTCATAGATGGAGTATTTAATGCCATTAAATACTTGATCCGTTTACGTACTATTTGTGTGACCCTACGGGTTCAGTCAAGAGTAAGCTGTGGATTAATATCATTAATTCCACTTGAACTGAAGCGGCCTCTAGCTAGGCATTCAGCTCACTTGATCTCACTGAATTATTAACTTGTCAATTAATACTGAACCGCATTTTTTAGACTTATCATTAAATGCATACTTGGACCAAGGGCATTATTTTCTTCAAATGACCATTTCATTCAAATAAACAAACAAACATTGTTTTTGTTTTTCTTGAATGCGAGTCTTTCTGTGTTTGAAGCAGAAATTTAGGTATGCTGATTATGGAACAAAATAGCCATTAAGTTCCAGCCTTGAAAGGACTTAAAACAAACTAGATGACCCTACAACTAATGTAGCATTGCCATGCTTCATTTCCCACTTGTAGGCCATTAGTGTAGCCTAGCTTCCATTGTTTGAGTTATTACCGAACTAAGAACCTCAAGCGGTATATGATACCAAGGAAGTTTGATTGCTAGGTCAGGTCTCTTTAAACATAAACTTATAGGTAGAAACGGAATTGTAAATTCCTTTCATTTGTTCCTTTGTTTTCCTATTTCTTGTACCCTTTCTTATAGTCTTAAGAATTGAATTCTCTAGTGTTGACTTTTATACTTTGTTTAGACATGTCCAATGTCACTCCAACAAAGTTCTTACCATTTTATTTATGTTGAATATTCTGTTTCAACTAGATGATCTTACCAGAAGCTTCTAAAGTTCTCTAAGCATCGATCTATTCGAATGTCTAGGGACTAGACTCATACGAGAAATAAATGGACAAAGATATTAGGTTGTTAACCATTGGTAAAGCTGAGCGTTTAAACTCAATGCTTTATGATCTCAAGACTACATTGTATTTTGAATTCACAAGCACCAATCGGTTTTCCATTCGACTTTGATACTCGAAAACAACCATAAAAGTCAATATAAGAAACGTACATTTTAAATTGCTCATTTTCTCTTATTTCCGTGAATCGTTCTTGGATTTACTACCAATCGAGGAAATTTACTGTTACCTTTCTAAAAGGATTTATTGCAGTAAAAGATATTTAATTATAAACAATAATTAATACATACTTTGAAGCATGCAAAGTCTAAACATTTATCATGAGTAATAACTTGAAAATTAAAGCAATCATGCAATTTAAACAAGTCATTAGCATTTTATTCGAATTTATTGTTCCGGCAGGTGTGAATAAAATGATTCCAAGACCCTTAAATCATTGAAGAATTAAGCACCTTACGTATTTTGACTCAATTCTAAAATATTTTAGGTAAGCAAAAGCCTTTTGCTAATAGTCTAGAAACTACTCTTGGTTGATAGGTACGTCTAAGAACTTATTAGGTAAACCTATCGAATTTGCCACGACATAAAATGACTCCTTACTTATATCGTTGAGTTTCACCAAAACTAACATGTACTCACAATTATTTGTGTACCTTACCCCTTTAGGATCAATAAGTAACACCTCGCTGAGCGTAAAACTATTACTAGATCGATGTAAAGGTTATCCAAGTAAGTGTTATTTTGGCATGGCACCTTTTAACTCAAATTTTAAACTTTGTAACTTAAGGCTCTTACTATGTTGATTAGATTTTAAGTGAACTAAAATCCTTAATCATGCAACATAATCAAGCCACAATCTCATGCATAATTAAGACATATTTAGAGCAATAAATAACTTAAAACATGCATAAGATAAATGTGATCTAGTATGGCCCGACTTCATCTTGAAGCTTCAACTTCAAAGTCCGTCTTGAAAATGGATTGGAAACTCCGTCTTGAATTTCACCATGGGAGGCGCCATTTTCTTCAAATAGGATAAGCTATAATTAAACTAATTACAACTATTTGATCGTACGTAGACCATATTTGAATTAAAAAACAAACTTTGGTGCATTAGACCATTTACATTCAAATTAATGGTACGCAGACCATATTTTCTATCCTATTTGGGCCATACTAGTCACTTCATAACCTGCAAAACAGTACATATACAATATATACCATTCACCCATTCATTATCATGAATGGCCCACATACCTGGTTAGTAAAACATGTTATGCATCACATAAATATTTGCAGCAATTAATCAAGGGCACCAATAATCTACCAATTATTCATTCCTTATTAATTCTAATCAAGTTGTTTAACCTTAAAGGATTTGTAGACCTAATCAAGAGTTTATGACTAAAAATGCTCCCACTTAAACCAATAACTTTAAATGCTTTACTAATTTTAAACATAAAAATGTATTTCTAGTCTAACCGGAAACAAACAAGTTTAATTAAAATTTAAAGCTCATATAAAATTATAATCGAATCCATTTATTTAATTTATTTTCAGTTGAATTAAATGAATTTAAATTAATTCAAGGTTTAATTTTAGTAAAATAATTAGTATAAATTAAAATTTATAATAATTATAATATTCAAAATTAAAATCCGAGAAAACAATTTAAATTATTAATTTCGAAGTTAATTAAAATTATTTCCGAACTAAAAATTTCAAATTAAAATCAAAACGACTCAATCGTAACATGACGAGGCACTTGGGCTTGCGCCCAAGCCCCGTCGAGTGCACGAGGCATCAATGCCCCTCGACAGATCGCATAGCCATGGCACAAGCAGCAGCAGCCACGCGCAAACGCAGCAAGCCAAGCCACGCTTGCGCGCAGCATGCTCCCTCGCTTCGCAGCAGCTACCGAAGGGATGCATCGCTCGCTGGGCGCGAGCAATCGATCGATGGCGAGGCAGCGCTCGTTGGTGCGCGGAGCAGCGCTCGCTGCGCGACCCAGCTCTCGCTCTCCCGCGTGCGCGCCTCGTCTTGTTGTGCCACGCCCCATCACCCATCGCCCATGCGCACAGCACAGACGCCTAGGCACCATTGCCTCGCGCGCGCGCCACGCTTTGTTGCTCGGTGCATTCGTACCGCACGGGCGACGAGCTCACTTGCTCGTCGTCGCGTGCCCGCACTATACAACACCCCTTACGGGTAACACGTAACGTCCTTTGCTTTGTGCGTGCAACTTTTATGAGCGAATTTTATAAAAATTAAAACTTTTTAATTTAAAATCAATGACAAATTAATAAATCATATTAATTTCATAATTTTAGGGCGAAAAATCGAAAATTTATTAATCAATTAAATTCCGATTAACATGGATTCAAAACTAGGTCATAAAAATTTAAAATTTATCACAAATTAACAATTTTTATGGTGGTTTTTAATCCTGGATACCTAATTAAATCATTAATTAATTATGAAAATCAAATCAATTCTAAATTATTCGAATTTCAACAAATTAATCATAATTACAAATTAGGTTGTATAATTAACAAGTCTAGGCATTCAAATTTGTTAAACATATACAGTAGGTCAATCAAAAATTCAAGATTTAACAACAAGAATCACAAATATTCAATTTAACATCTTAAATTTACAAACTTTTGCGTTCGAAAAACTAAAACCTCCGAAAAGTCATAGTTAGGCTTCGAATTTGGGAATTCTGGGTTCGGCCGAAAAATAATCTTTTTGTCAAAATTTTAGAATGCCTTTTATATGCGAAATTGACACAAAAATCACTCGATTTGGTTGAGTAAAGAAGAAACTTCCGAAAATCTGCGTACATATAATTAAATAAACGCAATTTGCAATTAATTAACAATTACGAAAATTAATCACCCCTTTTAATTCTTTGCAAATTTGTAAAATTTAACCATGTTAAGCAATAATAGATTATGCAAATAATAAGAGGCTCGTGATACCACTGTTAGGTTATGATACATATGAACAACATAAATCATGCGGAAAAACCTTAATGCCAGGATACATATTAATTGCACATAATCATATAATTAATCTAGGATGCATACACTTTGTAGCGTGCCCTCCCTAGCTGCGCCCGAACCGAACAAGAACAAGTCTTTAGGACTCCAAGTGTCGTCTCTCCGTAGAAAGTCCACAGCACGTCCGGATCCGCCTTAAGATTGACCAACTAGAATCGCCCTTAAGGTACTTAGAATTTTCGGCTATTAGGGTGCAATTGTTTGGCTTATTTTTCTGCTTAAAAATCCTAACTTTGAATACTTGAAAAAACTTCTGTATAAATTTGTGACCCTAGGCACATATTTATAGAGTATGGAAAAGGATTTAGAATCCTATTAGGATACCAATTAGTTTAATTAGAATCCCTTTAGAACTCTATTAAATAAATTCTATCTACTAGGATTAGGATTTAATCATAGAACGAATTCAAATAGCTTTAGGATTCGTATCGCACACAACTGCACACGAGCACGAGCACCGCACAGCCCGCGTAAGCCTCGCGGCCCACGCGAGCTGCACAGCTCGCAGCCCATTTGCTCGCAGCCCACATAGCTCGCGCGCGCGCCATGCCTTGTTGGGCCTGGCCTTGCGCTGGGCCTAGCGAGGCTTTGGCGTGTGTGTTAGGCGCTTGGCTTGCTGGGCGCGGGCTTGGCTTCATGCTGGGCCTTCGTCTAGCAAGTCTCGTCCGATGCTAATTCGTACGATGCGCTTCCGATTAAATTCCCGATTCCGGAATTCATTTCCTATACGAACAATATTTAACATTTCCGATTCCGGAATTAATTTCTGTTTCGAACAAATATTTAATATTTCCGTTTCCGGAATTATTTTCCGATTCCGATAATATTTCCGATTCTGACAATATTTCCGTTTCCGACAATATTTCCGATTCCGTCAATATTTCCATTTCCGATAATATTCTCCGATACGTACCATGTTTCCGTTTTCGGCAACATCTACGACTTGGATAATATTTATATTTCCGATACGATCCATATTTCCGTTTCCGGCAATATCATCGTTTCCAGAGTATTCATTTACTTGCCTTTGACGATCTCAGCTCCCACTGAAACCAAGATCCGTCGATTCCGAATATCCATAGATGGAGTATTTAATGCCATTAAATACTTGATCCGTTTACGTACTATTTGTGTGACCCTACGGGTTCAGTCAAGAGTAAGCTGTGGATTAATATCATTAATTCCACTTGAACTGAAGCGACCTCTAGCTAGGCTGTAATACCTCGTATTTTTCTATTATTATAAATATATTTTATTATATTTATAAAGCATTTCGTTGTATTTTTACAAATTAATTTCATTCAATGAGAATTAAATGCGCGTTTATTTTTAATTAATTTAAATATTAATTCTTTCGAAAACCGTATTTTTTAAATAAATTCAAGGAATTTATTTAGTCGGGAATTGTTGGGTCGTATTTCAAAAACGAATTTAATAAACTTAAAGCCCAGTCGTTTTGTTTTATTTAAACCCAACAAAGCTTGCAAGGAATTTAATTGAACTAAGCCCGAAAGCATGCCCAACTCAAAAGTACCCTAACCTAGCCCACAAAGGAGAGGAACCTATAAATAAGACCTCATGTCAAACCCTCACAACCAAAAATTCAGAAATCTTTCTCTCTCCTTTCCCTCTCTCCTTGCGGCACACTCCACCCGTACTCCCTCTTGTTCGTGCGCCCTTGCTTGCAGCGCAAGCCGCCCTCTCTCGCTCGTCTCTCTCGCTTGTCTCTCTCGCCCGTCCCGCACCGTAGCGTAGCACTACGTGCCTGCGAGGTTGCGTGGTCATGCTCGCCCTCATCCCGCGTCGCGTCGCAGCACAACAGCAGTGTCGTGTGTGCGCGCGCTGTGTCCCGCCTGTGCCCAGCACCTCTCGCTTGTCCCCTTGTGCGCACGTTGTGTGAGTGTGTGTGTCTTGCTGTGCCCAGCGCCCTCGTCGCCTGCCCTGTCCCTCGCGCGGGCGCGCGCCCGTGCTGTGGTGCGTGCGTCGCTGCTGCTATTATTGTTGTTGCCGTGTGTGTTGGTCGGCACACACACACACACGATTAATTAATCGTTGTGTGTGTGTGTTGATCAATTGTTTAAACAAATTTTGTTTTTGAAAATATTAATTTTCAGTTTTAAATTGATTTAATTATTGTGATTAGTTTAATTATTGGATTGTTTAGATTAATTAAAACGGTTATGAACACCGTATTGGGTTAGTAGTGTTTTAATTAAAAACATTGGTTTTGATGATTTAAATTATAATTTTCAGATTATATATGTTTACAAAGTGTGGATTTTTGAAGTCAAAACATGTTTCAGGATTAAACTATTGCTAGGGTTTTGGTTTCAAATTGATTGAGCAATTGATTTACATAATTTAATGACAATTTAAATTATGGGAATCAATCTAAATTTTCAGAATGTTTATAAGCTTTAAAAGGTTGGTTTTTAAGGGTTTTAAAGCTAAAAAGTCAATGTTTTATACTAGGACTTGAGTTGACTATTTGAGACTATTAAATTACCAATTAATGAATGAATTTTAATTAAACTAAGGGTTTTAGTTTCTTAAATAGTTGCTGGAAATTTAGTAAACATGGATAATAATTTAGTTCTCTTATTATTTTTTATAGGAGTTGATTTCTAGTGAGTCGTGATTCGCACATGCAGTGGCCCCCGTACTTAGGTATTCCAGGTACGTACAAGACTAGGGTGACCACCCATCCCCTGAGGACTTTATGAAGTGTATAGAATGCGAATCATGTGAACTTATATGTTGGAAATTCATGTTTGATGATTGGGGATGAATATGTTATTATGAATTCATGTTTATTGTTGAGAACGAGCATGTTATTATTATTGTTGAATCTATGTGATCGAGCATGTTACGAATTGAATTATTCTTTATAGATTCTATTGAACTATCATGTTATAGACTTTTTATAATCGTTGAATTATGTCAAGCATGTTGTTCAAGTTGGTTTGCATGTATGAGTAGTGCGCATGCAAGTTGTTATTATTATTATGCTATAGTACAGGATGTCTAGCGTAATTATTGAGCCAGTCGAATATTGCTAGTGAGCAATATATATTCTACCAAGGGGTAGAATATGTTAGAGAGTCTATGTGAATTGAATTAAGGACAATTCGTGCTAAGGTTACACCCCGCTTGTTAATAGGCAATGTCGGGTTATCTCAAACAGTGTCTTTGAGAAGGAACAATGGGAGTAATGTCACTTGAGTCTTGTTTGATCACAAGTCCTAAAGAAGTAAAATATTAAAGAGTCATTGTTGAATTTTTTTAATTGTTGAATTGCTTGTATGTTGTGTCTTGAGTCGCCTTGAACATAATATACTAATTAACATAAAGTGTAACCCAAAGAGCTTCAAAACTCTTGGAACATATATACCTTGAGTATGAACAATGGGGAGAGTCTTGCCGGAAAACTTGTACTCCTAAAATGATACAAGACGTTGTTTCATTCTCTTTTATGCCGTTGTGCATTGGAATTCTTATCGGTATGGCCCGACTGTCGGTAGTAGCCCGACTTATTTTGGTGTATGGTTGGCTCCCATCACCCTTTCTTTCCTTTTGAGGATACTTTACTTTACCCGTTCGAAGCTACTTTTTATTAAACTGTGAGTCAAGGGTCGTGTCATGTGTCGAGTCTTGTCTCCATGTTTATTTGTTTATTACATGGCTTTTGCATGTTGATTATTTAATTTGTCGAGTGAAGCATGTTAGGATAGAATGTTATTCTAGCTTGTTCGTACTCAGCTTTTGCTGACTTCGTGCTTCATGTCTTCCGGTCATGGCCTTTGCCTTAATGACCCTATGATGATCCATCAATTTCATTTGCGTTGTTGGGGAGTAGATTTCAATAAAGCGGGTTCGTAGAGATAACTTGCGGGAGAAGTTATCATGGGATTCGAGTTGAGAGTTTATTCTTCCGTATTTTATAAACTCTATGTATCTTTATTTAAAGTCATGACTACTACTATTTTCAGTTAATGGATTTCAAACGGTTTGTTTTAGCTTGGGCCTCAACGGTTCCAACTTGTTTTAATTACCATTAACTATTTATTTAATATGTTTTGAAAGTTAGTTAATTCCGCTGCGTAATTCTGGTAAATAGCCTTAGCCGTTATCACGGTGGCGGTAATATCTGTGTAATTCCTGTGTTTTAAGTTGGAAAATGTTTTATAAAAAGCAAGGAATTATTAGGGTGTTACATAGGCATTCATCTCACTTGATCTCACTGAATTATTAACTTGTTAATTAATACTGAACTGCATTTATTAGACTTAACGTTAAATGCATACTTGGACCAAGGGCATTATTTCCTTCAATTGTCCCTACTGTGCAATCAACTATCAAATGTGTTCAGGCATAGGTGAAAGGAAGAGTGGTGAACCTTCTAGGCCAGAAGATCAGTTCCAGATATCTTGATTGGTTTAATAGTTTGTAATGTTTTGTTTTAAGGCTTGCTAGATTTCTGGGGGCTGTTTAGGCTAGGTGCTCTTAGCCTGCTTTGTTGTTTTTGCTTTAGTTGTCGTCCTTCTTTGGGATAGCCTGATAGCTCTGTTATATTCTGTACTTGTGCTATCAATATATTTTTATTTGCTTGCCAAAAAAAACGGAGAGGAAGAGTCACTAGTAGAAAAACATTCATTTGCTGCCATGACTTTGCTGCGTTAATTACTTAACACCTCTACTAAATGAGAAAATCGAAGAATTAATTAAAAAATATCACTTTACGGCGTTATATACAATTATGACGCAGCAAATTAATAAAAAATAAATTGTTTGGCGGCGTCGTTCCTTTAACGCCGCAAAGACATGTCACATGTCCCCCCCACAGAGACACGCGTATTACCCCGCGAATTTTGGAGCTAGCTGCTTCTTTCTTTCTTCTGGCTTGTCTCACTCCACAGAAACACCAACACCTTCTTCTTCCTTCATACGACTGACTCTGACCTACTTTCTTCACCACCGAATTTCGCCGGAAAACTTAAGCTCCACCGCCGTCGTGGTCATTCGAACTCATCTCCGCCGCCGCTGTTCTCACGTGAGGTAAATTATGCCTCCACTGGCTCCTCCTCATCCTTGCCGTTTTTTGTTCAATTGTTGTATTCCCCCTCATATCAGTCTCGCAATTAACATGAATTGTGTTTGAATTATGTAATTAGTGCTCTCTTGCTCTGTCCTCTCCTCTCCTCTCCTCTCCTCTCCTCTCCTCTCTCCCCTGAAACTGTAAATTAATTAACCTTAATTTTCAATGTCAAATTTTGGCTTAAAAGAACCTTAAAAATGCTTTAACTTTATCTCTGATTGTATCCTACAAATTTGGTGTTGGTTCAGGCTCGAGAAGAAACTTGAAAATTTTGTTCATGGGTTTTGCTTAGGTTTTAAACTAAATTTAAGATTTCACTGTAATTCGTTCTTGGGTGTAACACGTTGTTCTCTGTTTTTTTGTTTTCCTAGTTCTGATTTGCTTAGTTTTTGTTGTTGTTGCTTGCTTTTGTTGTTGTTGTTGCTTTTTTTGCTCTTGTTGCTCTTGTTGTTGTATGTTCTTTTTGTATAGTTCAACTATGTTTCACGAAATTCATTTAAGCATGTAAACAACGTGTTACACCAATTTCAATGAGTTGCTATGTGTTAATGTGTTGATAGTTTGGTTGTATCATGACTTTAGCCGGTGAAACAGAAGGTATGAGTCGAAGTTGGATGTATGAGAAGCGAACTTCGTCGGGGTTCTTGAACAAGGTAGAGGAGTTTTGTAGATGTGCTTTGGAGCATCAAGAAAATGTACAAGATAATGGCTTTTATTGTCCATGTGTCGATTGCAAAAATGTGAGTAGGGTTAGTAGTATCGAAACATTAAGAGATCATGTGATTGGTCGTGGGTTTAGGCAACAATACCATGTGTGGATATGGCATGGTGAGATCGGAGGATATAAGGGAAATTCCAGTGAAAATCCAATTATTGACCACCATGTACACACTGAACCTATTGTTCGGACCGAGGATAAGTTTTTGGAGGAAGATGATGAAGGTGAAGAAGACATGGATGATGATATTGAGGAGGATCATATAGATGAGATGATGGAGGCAATTCAAGACAAGCCTCATTTATTTGAACGTTTGTCAGAAGCTGCTGAGAAACCTTTGTATCCTGGATGTGTCAAGTACACTCAGTTGTCGGCTGTGTCAGTGTTGACCAACCTGAAAATAAAGGGCGGTGTGACTGACGCAATTTTTTCACAATTTTTGGAGGCATTAGAGGACATGTTTCCCGAAGGGAATGTGTTGCCTAAGCCGACTTATTATGCCAACAAGTTGATGTGTCCTTTTGGATTAGCATATGAGAAAATAGATGTTTGTCCAAATGATTGTATTTTGTATCGAAAAGAGTTTGCAAATTTAGATAAATGTCCTCGGTGTGGTAAGTCTCGTTACAAGCTCCCAGATGGAGTTATGCCCGGGGAAGGCAAGAAAGGTCCCTCTGCTAAACTGCTTTGGTATCTTCCAATAATACCAAGGTTTAGACGATTGTTTTCAATAAAGAAGGAGGCAAAGAATTTGAGGTGGAATGCAGATAAGAGGAAGAAAGATGAGTTGCTTAGACATCCGGCAGATTCTCCTCAATGGAAAGATATTGATGAAGAATATCTAGAATTCGGCAAAGAAGATAGGAATCTTAGGCTTGCGCTTTCTACTGACGGAATGAACCCATTTGGTAGTCTAAGCAGTCAACACAACACTTGGCCTGTTCTGTTAGTAATTTATAATTTGCCTCCTTGGTTGTGCATGAAGTCAAAGAATATTATGTTATCCCTACTTATACAAGGGCCGAAACAACCAGGAAACGATATTGATGTATACCTTGCTCCGCTCATTGATGATTTGAAAAAAATGTGGGATGAAGGTATTTCTGTTTTTGATGCGTATGGTGATGAGATTTTCACGTTGCGTGCAATGTTATTTTGTACCATCAATGACTACCCGGCTTATGGTAACTTGTCAGGGTATAAGGTAAAGGGAAAGATGCCATGCCCAGTTTGTGAAGATGATATGGAATCAACCCGGTTGCCAAATTCTAGAAAACATGTGTATCCAGTTCATAGAAAGTGGCTAAATAGGTTTCATCCTTATCGAAAGAAAAAATCTCTATTTGATGGCAACGTGGAAGAACGTAGATTTCGTAGACCGTCATCTGGAAGAGAGGTTTACAACCGTGTTAAAGGCATAGAGACGATTTTTGGAAAATCTTGGAAAAATAAAAAAGATGGAATTTGGAAGGAGTCTGCCTTTCGGAAACTGGAATATTGGAAGCATCTGTCAGTTAGACATTGTCTCCATGTAATGCACATAGAAAAAAATGTGTGTGAGGCCATTTTGGGTACATTGTTGAACATGGATAAGAAATCGAAGGATGGCATTAAGGTGCGGAGAGACATGCAACACCTGAAGATTCGACCTCATTTATGGCCAAAGCTTAAGGTACATTGCACTTCTTGCAGTAGGACAGCAGTGCAGTGCTGCTATAGGACAGCAATGCAGTGATGCACATTTCCGGAAAACTGACCACGTTTTTCAGCAGCCAATGCACTGAGAGTGGCACTTCAATCCAATTCACAAAGTTCTGTAAAAAATTGAGCATTATACGCCGTATCATACAAGCTAAAGTTCTAGAATCCCAATACACAAACATATCCCAAAATTCCGACTTAAGTAGAAAAAAATCTAATCTTTGAGCTTAAATTCCGGTCAAAGTTAAATTAAATAATTACTCCGTATAAAGAAAAGAAATGGACCAAGTATGAGTGAGACCTCAATTCATAAAAGCTCTAGAAATCAAATTCACATTGCAAATATGATGCCATTCTGTTGTTAGTTCTGGTCAACAGGGTTGACTTTTTTGAGGTTCAGGTCAAAGTTGACAAGAGTTGACTTTTTCAAGATTCTAGTCAAAGTTGACCAGTGTTGCAGTGCAAATGTTTTGCCTTGTTTTGTGTAAACTTATTTGAAGTTTACTTATCTCTAATATATGTCTAATGTGATAAAAAATCCTTACCCAAGGAGAGACTACATGCCAACTTCTACTTAAAGACCCGGAATCTGGAGGAATGTATGACGTGGCGAGTGCTACCGCATATCCACCTCTTGAGAATGAAGTTTGTCACAGTGTAACGTTACTTCCTGGTCATTTGAAGGTGAAAATTCATAAAGTGCCAGATGAATTCTTGGGCTTGCCACTTCCTGTTCCGGCGTTCGATATTGAGGCAATGGAGAATGCTATTGGTACATATGTGCACTGGAGAATGCTATTGGGACATTTGTGCAATGCCCTACTAATTAATTAGGTTTTCAGTTGAGGTAATAAAATTCTAATTGTATTTATTCAATTATATATATTTCATATTCAACAATCATGTTATCATTTCTAGTTTATATTTTTTGATTTTAATTTTTAGGCGACACCGAAAGTTAAGAAGTTGAAGCGGATGTCGCCAGAGATGATTTTTAGCAATGAACTAGCCTTTGGCTTGTCGGCTTCTCGAAAAAGCCCGGATATTCCCGATACAATTGTAGATTCCCTTAGTCAAGAATGTGAGTGGTTGCGGACATTTGTTTCCTCCATGCCAGGTGGTGATTCTTTTGAAGTGATTCTAGATGGTACCTCGTTCCATTACAATGAAAATGGAAAAATTCAAGTAGACAAGAATGATATTTCACAGTTCTTAAGAGGAGCAAAGCTAAATATATCCATTATTCAAGTTTTCATGAGGTAATTTTTTTTTAATCTCAAGTAGATAATAGATTTAACTTTCTTTCACGTAAATCATGTAACTTATTCAATAATCGACCGCTCAGAGCACTCCAAAATGAATTGAACTCAAATGACAAGGCTTCCAAAGTTGGGTGGCTATGTCCAGACACTACTTCTGACACCAAAATAAAATCAAGCACCAAGGAAGTCAATGCATACATTTTCAAAGCAATGAACGAATCAGTAAAATCCAGAAATGAGTTTGTTCTGGCACCTATTTTTGAAAAGTAAGTATGAAATGAGTTCGTTTGTTGCTTCAATTTTGTTGTATTGTGCTGCTGCTATGTTGTCTTTGTTGCTTCAGTTCTGCTGTATTGTGCTCCTTCAATTCTTTTATGCTTGAAATTTCCTGTTTAGAATTTTATTAGGGTTGATTTCCTTGAGAAATATTGTGTCCTGTGATGTTAATCTATCACTGACAAAATGTTTATGTGTATGTATAATGTCGCAAGTTTTGAGTGGTTTTTATGTTTAGTCATACCGCTAAATGTCGGAAGCCAAGCTCTTATCATGAGACCAAGGAGTAAATGGTGTTCACAAAATAAAAATTGGCGAAAGCAGATGCACGATGTACAGATTCAATAACTACTACAATGGGAGGGGCAGCAGATTGCCTTTTATCCAATACTCAGTCACCGTTAACCAATTTCTAGCTGCATTTCATCTTCTAAACTACATTACTCAGTCACCGTTTTCCAATTTCTCTAACATAATATTTCAAATGATATATTTACACAAAACCATCCCACACCTTTAGTGTTCCAACCATATCATGAACATAAATTGATTTCAATTTTAAGTTAAACCATAATTGAGTAAGTACTGAAATTCAGCAGAAATGGGGAACTGAAATTGTGTTGCTACCACACTGTTGTTGTTGCTTCAGTTCTGATGTATTGTGATGTCGCTATCTGATATGTCTGATGTATTATTGCTTCTGAAGTTCTTGTTATATGTTGTTGTTATGCTAAGTTGCTGCTGCTATGCACGATCAGTTATGCTAAGTTTATGCTGTCTGATAGTTAATGTTCTAAGTCTGTGCATATGTTGTTGTTCTAAGTTGTTGCGCCTGCTGTGTTGCTCATATTCTTTACTTATATTATTAAAATGGTAATGGAATTGTTATTGGATCCAGCGACCATTTGATGCTCCTTGCAATATCTGTAAAAAATTGCACCATATATCACTTCGATTCCGTTCGCTTGAGTTTAGGTCGAAAAGTAAAGATGAAGACAATAGTGAAACAGTAAGTCCCTTTAGTTTTTTCATTATGTAATTATGTTTTTATCAAGTATCCTTTTAAGGATATAACCAAGCAATAACTTAAGATTAATTGGGAATTTCTAGTTTTTTTTACAAGGTACAAGATGTGTGGCAACCGTGTCAACAGGAAAGATCCTTTATGGAAATATGTGGAGGTAACTTCCCACGTAAAAATTATTTGATATTTATAGTTTGTATAGATTCCATTTTTACTTAATCTAAATTCTACCCTTGTTTCTAGTGCGCTCAACAAAAGGGAGGCCTTGAGTGTTGATTTTACGTAATGCGGTACATGTTTGATTTAGTCTCTTGCTGCAATGATGTTTCAGACTTAGAGAAGGTAAGGGTGTTATCCTTGTTATGTAGTTTAATTTATTTTTGGATTTTAATTTGGTTATGTTTTATAACAGTCAAAATATGACCTATAATGATCATTAAAGCCTTAAACGCGCATAACTTGACCAAAGTAGATGGGAATGAGTCTAAGTAACCTAATACTAAGTATATTAAACATTTAAAGGGTTTAGAATACCAATCTAAGTTCACGGGTTATAGTTGGGAGCAAAAACGACTATAACATTCAAAATATGACCTATAATGATCAATAAAGCCTCAAACGCGCATAACTTGACCAAACTAGATGGGAATGAGTCTAAGTAACCTAATACTAAGTATATTAAACATTTAAAGGGTTTAGAATACCAATCCAAGTTCACGGGTTAGAGTTGGGAGCAAAAACGATTATAACAGTCAAAATATGACCTATATATAATGATCATTAAAGCCTTAAACGCGCATAACTTGACCAAAGTAGATGAGAATGAGTCTAAGTAACCTAATACTAAGTATATTAAACATTTAAAGGGTTTAGAATACCAATCTAAGTTCACGGGTTAGAGTTGGGAGCAAAAACGACTATAACAGTCAAAATATGACCTATAACGATCAATAAAGCCTTAAACGCGCATAAAACAACTTTTTAGATCATCTAACCGACTATAGCTAATTTTATGATATATATATTATTTTGTTAGGTTTGCACATCAATGAGTGGAGATCCTTTCACCGATGAGAAAATTGATGAAATACGAGACAAATGGGCATCATACTTCACCGAACATTGTGTGTAATTAACGCTTTATCGATCTCTTTTTGTGGATGTTTCGTGCTATTAAAATCATATATAATTGCCTTATTATATTTTTGGTGCAATTTTGTAACGTATGAAGTGTAAAAGATATAGTTACTATAGATTTGAAACTATTTAGGTGGTTTATTTTTGTAAACATATATATGATGGTTAACTTATATGTAAAAATCAAAGTTTCTTGGAAGTTATTGGTGGTTGATGACACTTTTGAACGTTGTATAAATGTGGCATGAGTACATGTTCTACATTTTTGGGATTGTTGAGTATACAAAAAATATATTATTTATTAAAAAAATATAATATTATTTATTCACGGCGTATAAACTCCTGCCATTTTACCAAAGTTTTAGGCGTTCAGGTAGAAACGCCGCCATACAATTCAACTATTTTGAGGCGTTTTTCCTTAATTACGCCGCAAATGAATGATTGATTTGAGGCGTTTTTTAACGCCGCAAATCAATACCATTCATTTGTTGCCACTCTATTTGCTGCTACGCCTAAAACGCCGCAAATCAATATAAAAGTGACGCCTAAAATCAATATTTTTCTACTGGTGAGTAGTACCGACACGAGTTGGTTGCAAAGGGCTTTTAAATTTCTCACAAGCAACATGAGCCACCAAAAGAATAAGTGACTCGGTAAGCATTCTATAAAGCCCCGAAAAAAGGGCACCAACGTTCAAATTAAAGCTTTTGAAAGCGTTGAGAAACATTCTCATCACTAACCAAAATTGAGAATTAACCGAAGTTAATCTCAACGACCAACTAACAACCTAGACCCATGAACCTCAAAACCCCCCTTCCACCCAGAACTCCTAACATCGACATAAAACCCGAATCCATACCTCCAAGACCACTACCAAAAGGAAATTAAATATTCCTTTCCAAGAAATAACATACTACCGCCTCCAAAACCCAAACTCCATTTTTCAGAGGAGGAAGGAACATCAGTTCTTATTACCTCCCTATACCTATTCATTAAACCCGACTTGACTACTTTAAACTTCCAATTTAGACTATCCCACATAGGACATGAAGGGAATGCATCCTTCACTGAATGTGCATTAGTCTAACACCAAGGTTCAGATTAATTACAAATAATTAATTCAGTAAGATTAAGTGATCGGTACAGCTAGCTGGAGGAACGTTTCCAATAAGTGAGTCTTAATCCTTTTTAGGCTCACATCTTACTCTTGACTGAACCTACAAGGTCACACCATTGGCAGGAAACAGATCGCCGGATGAAATGAATCGAAAATTCATTTAATAGCTATTCGGGAAATTAGTTCGGAAAATATAATTATACGAATTAAACATTGGGTCGTGAAATCGTATATCATATTGCGTATATTCGTAAGCTAGGCGAAATGAATAATCATATTGTATGACATTGGATAGTCAAATAAGAAATGATAAATAAAATTATTGAAGGATAATGTAATCGCAACACGAAAGTAACCCACGAGTCGAGCGCACAATCGCAAGGCCCATGGGCGCAATGCGCAAGCAAGCAGCGCTGGCCCATGACCTTGCTGCCTGGCGCGCATGGAAGAGAGCAGCAGCAGCAGCGCTGTGGCCTGCAGCCCAGCAGCATGCTGGCTGCGTGAACATGCTTGGTGGGCTTGCTAACCGGTCGAAGCCGGCTTTGGCCGGTTGGC
Organism: Spinacia oleracea; assembly: GCF_020520425.1. NCBI lineage: Eukaryota > Viridiplantae > Streptophyta > Magnoliopsida > Caryophyllales > Amaranthaceae > Spinacia > Spinacia oleracea. The sequence goes on along the minus strand of NC_079490.1, from coordinate 102,725,414 downwards.
TTTGTTTGTTTAATAGGTTATTTTAATAACCTAAACACCATGTTTTCCCAACAACGGATTCATTCATTCTAACCTTAGACACCTTGAGAACCCTAATTCTCATTCTGCCTCCATTAGAGTGTTCTTCCCAAAAAGTCACAATATCATGAAGGAGATCTAAGTTATCAATATAAAGACGAATTTGAACGTCTCGGTGAACCAAGTAGAGGAACTACAATTGGAGTTCTTGTTCGTGTTCGTAGACATAAGAGGAAAACACGCTACAAATATATGTATTGCTTAATCTGTACTTTATATATACATGTTTCCTGGCTTTGGGTTGTTCCGCTATCATGGTATTTATTTAACTGTAAACCCCTACAGAGGTATCATGAGCTTCATGTGAATTAAGTACCTTATATCATATTTTATATGTTCGTGTGCTGTCAAAATTTTCTGATTTTTTTTGTTACTTTTCGAATTTATTCTTTATTATTGGAAGAATCGTTGAAAAAGGTATTGTACTCGTAAAGTGTCGGAATTTCGACTTTCTTGACCATAATCTGATTGAATACGACGTTTTAAAATCAATTTAATGGGAACAAAATGTGAAAAACATGCCCCGAAGTTGGATTTTTTGGGCGTTTTTGTTGTTTAATAAATTAAATCGTTAAATTTGACGCGTTTTTGAATTAATTATATGAGCAAATAAACTTATAACTAATTGAAATTTTGTCCTACTGTTGTTTAAAATATTATGAACGTATAATAATTTTTTCGTTCATAAATTTTAATAATAAAACTAATCCCAATTTTACCTAGATTAATAAATTTTTGATCGAAAATTCATTCTATTAATTGGTTAGATCTGAAAATTTATTTAGGTGAGAAGGGGAATATGATTTCATGTTTAAATGGATTATTTGAAAATTGAAGGATTCAAATTTTGATTGGATTCGTTAATTTTAGACGTTCACCTAAACCAATTCTCGATAAAAATATGAAATTTAAATGTTTGGATTGGTTTATCATAATTATTCAAATTTTTGTTGATGTTCATCGTTTATTAAATTTGGATATTCTTTTGCCTAGATTTATTAAATTTCATTAATCGAATTATTTGAAATTATACAAATCACCCACTTTATTAATTTTTATAATTAAAACGATTGTTGTTAACATTATGAAAAATATATTTCGTACAAATAATGTTTTGTATATTAAAATTGAAATTCTAAATTCGTTGGATGAGGGTGTGTATGACACGCATCAAGGCTACGAAACAAGAAGGGGTGTGCGACATGTGCGGGGCTCGGCATAGCCAAGGCGCAGCGACGCGCGGCCACGCTAGCGAGTTGGCAAGCCAGCTACACGGGGCTACGCTAGCGAGATGGCGAGCCATGCAGCGCGCGCTGGCCTGGCACGCAAAGCAACAACAACAGCAGCATCGAACTACGAGGATTGGGCGTGTTGTTGTGCGGGGATGGGGCGCTGCTCCTATCATCGTGTGGCACGCGTTGCACAAATGCAACATTGGGCTGGGCGCAAGCCTAGCCCATGTTGCACAATTTTGTGGTTTTTGCTTCGATTTAAATTCTGAGGCCTAATTTTGGGCTTTGGGATTATTTTTGCACGAATGGGATAACGGTGGATTTTTTTTCATTATTTTATTTTATTTGACTTGGTTGGGATGCGAGTTTCAATAATTAAAATTAAAAGGTCAAAATTAAATATAGGTTTAAGTGGGAGCCGTTTAAATTAAATTATTTAAATTAATTATTTTTTATTTTATTTTCATAAGATATTTATTTTAATTAAATTAATTATTTGATTAGAATAATTCTAAGGATTAATAATTTGAAATTGATTAAACTTTTAGGACGCGTTTACATCGACATGATTTTAATTAATCATGTAAATATGTGTAAAGCTTACTTGAGCCGATCGTTTTAGGATACGAATAGGTGAATGCATATATTATTATTATGTATTGCAGGTGATGAGGGTGACTAGTATGACCCAACTAGGATAATTAAATACGGTATGTGTATTGTTTCATCTTTGAATGTAAAGCTTTAAATATGGTCTGCGTACCATCAAGTTTTGATGTAATAATTAGATTATTAAGTTCAAGTTCTTCTAGTTTATTTAAAATTACAAGTTAGCCTTTTGGATGGTTTTCAAGACGGTGCCAAGCTAACAAGGTGAAGGGAAGATTAGATACTTCAAGACCAAGAAATCGGGGCTATACTAGTTCACCAAAGTTTTACATATGTTTTTATATTTTGGTATATTTATATTATGCATATGTATGTTGTTTGTATGTTTGATTAAGGATTTAGTTCACTAAATAATCAAATAAACATTGAAACAACTAGGTCTAAGGAACATTGAGTTTAAAATTGCCTTCCAAATCAAGCACTTACAAAAATCTTCGAACCTAAGATAGTAGGTTTCCGCCAAAGCGAGGTGCGATTTTAGTATTCCTAGATGGTAAGGTATCCCAAATGAACATGTTGATTGTGGTTTCAACTCAAACCATATTGGTATATATTGTGGCAATGGAATAAATTATGGTATTAATTTATTAACCAAGAGTAGTTTGAATATTACTAGCAATTGGTTTTTGCTTACCTAAAATCTTAAAAGGCTTAAGACAAGGCAAAGCATGCTTAAGACTTAGAGACTTTTAGGGTCTTGGTTTCGTTCCATTCATTTATGGACCATGTTTTATTATGCATGATTGAAATGTTTAAAGCTTTAATGGTTGCATGATTGCTTTTTCAAATTTATTGTAAATTCTTTTCAATTGTAGTAATCAATGGCTGCAAACAATAACAACTTATTCAATTTGCGTTCAATTCTCGACAAAGAGAAGTTGAATGGAAATAACTTCCTCGATTGGAAAAGGAACTTGCAAATAGTTCTAATGCATGAGGAAAATGAGTATGTCCTTGAGGAAGAGTTACCAGAAGCCGTTGGGCCGGAGGTAACTCAAGCTGCCCTTAGTCGTTGGATCTAGGCCAACAGGGATGTCGAATGTATGATGCTTGCTTCCATGAATCCTGAACTTCAGAAAACGTTCATCAACTTGGATGCCTATTAGATCATCTCAGAGTTGAAGAACATGTTTTAGGACCAGGCCAGAATCAAAAGATTCGAAACTCAGAGGTTGATCCTTGAGAAAAAGCTCAAGAAAGGAGAACCAATGAGGGCACATGTTCTTAAGATGATTGGATTGTTTGAGAACAAGAGGGCTCTAGATTCTGATGTCTCTAATGATATGGCCATTGACATCATTCTCCATTCACTTCATAGTGGATATCATCAATTCAAGTTGAATTAAAATATGAACAGTATGGAAAAAACTCTTACTGAGCTTCACGGTATGCTGAAAACCGCTGAAAAGATATTCTTATGGTGCGTAAGGGAAAAGGCTTCAAGAAATCTAGCAAAGGGAAAGGGCAAGAAGGGTAAGGGAAATGCTAAGCCCACACCTAAGTCCAACAACACCAATTCTAGTAAACATAAGAAGGTGACTCGTTCTCCCGACCACTCTGAATGCTTCTATTGTAAGAAGAAGGGATAGGGATTTCTTGAAGAGAAAGGAAGATGAGAAGAACGGGAACATTGCTTATACTTCACGTATTATATGATATACATTGTAATCTTGCTAATTTACTTCTTGGGTATATATTAGATACTGGTTGTGGCTCACACTTATGTTACAACTCACAGGGACTAAGGAGAAATAGAAGGCTTGATAAATGCGAGATGGATCTACGCGTGGGAAATGAAGCACAGATTGCTGCATAAGCCATAGGATCTTATTTTATACGGATTTTTCATGAAATACCCCCGAATTTTGGCGTAATTCACCAAATGCCCCTCGAGTTTTAGAAATTCATTAAATACCCTTAATTCAATACTTAATACACGAGATACCCCTATTTCAAAAGTCAATAAACCAAATATAATTAATGGCGTTATCAACCCCATAATCAACCACTTAACATGAAATTAACCCACCTAATCCCTAATTAACACCCCTAATCAACCCACCCACTAACAAAGCATATTAACCGACTAACCCTCCCATTTCTTTTTATTTTCTCCCTCCCCTTCCTTCTTCCATTAACTCTCCATACCTCTTCCCCTTCCTTCTTGCATTAACTCCTCAAAAGTCGATCAACCTAGATTGCATATTCCTCCACCACCACGCCCACCGTTTCATTTCGTCTCTCTCCTCCTCCTGCTACCACCGTAACAACCACCACCACTGTTATTAAATACCCCTCAAAAATAAGCAACCCAGATTCACAAATTAATTAATGATTTTATTGAAATCTCAAAATCAAATTGAAGGATAAATCAAGAATCTCGATCAATTTCTCTAAGGTTGTTCTTCGTTTTTCTCTTAATCTCTTCATTTTTCCCTTCAATTTTTGGGCAACTCACCATAAGCCTTTAGCAACCTAGCTTCATCTCATCTGCCATGTCATCCTAAACCCATTATCAAACAAAGGAGTTAAGTCTCAATTGCATCGAACAGGTAATCCAATCTCATCTACTCAATCACTGATTAATTGATTGATTACAGCAAAGCAAGACTTAATACCCAAGAACAAACATGAAACAACATACTCCAAAATTGAACAGCAAGAATTAGGTTAAATACTCATTAGTCAACATTGAATTTGTGATTGATTTGATTACCGAAGTCAATAAAAAGCATTTAAACAATCCAATTGACTATGAATTATCATAAAAAAAAACAGCTGATTTCGTGTTTAAATAGCAAAAGCTTTCGTCTTTGGTATTGATTAATGTCAAATTCTCTGAATCTCTTCAATTTTCTGGGCTCATAGCTGTAGACACCTACTTTTGTCCCCATTCCCGAAAGGGAAGGTTCGATGATGAGAACATAAATCTCCGCTTGGCAACACATCTCCTATAAAATAACTAATCTCGATCACCCTTTTCATTTCAGCCAAACCTTCTATTTATAGAAACCTGCTAAAAATAGTAACTGCCATAACGGGTAGTTGTTAAAAGTGGCAAGACATAAAAGATAGGAATCTGTCAGAATTAGGTGTTTCACTCCAACATAAATCCTAAAAGAGATAGAATTTACAAAAGGAATTATGTTCCTGCTATAATTCGAAAATAAGACTTACGTATTAATTAAAATCCTAACGAACCTAGAGTTCGTAACGGGCCCAGACGCATTCCGTCATAAGTTGATACGCACTAAGAAACTCGGATAAGTCTCAAAAGCTCCGTGATTAAGAGTCCAAATCTGACAAAAGGCTCGGCCCAGACCCTATTTTCAACGCCTGGGTCTGGGCGCCGAAATCATCGGCGCCCAGCCTTGGGCGCTAAAAATACCTGGGGCCGTGTCGTCTCCGAATTCTCTTTGGGTTCGGATTCTAAAGATCTATCTTTCCACAAACTCTTTCCCTATAAATACAGCCTCAAAACCGACGTAAACAGAACACACAATTCATAATGTGAGTATTGACTCCAACCCTAAGCCTAAGCCTCACGCTGCGAAATTGATCCCGCGTTCTGTCGCAATCGACCCAAAAGTCGAACATAACGTATCCTGTCCCTTGTAGCTGATGAATTAAGCCTAAATACTGGAACACTGCTCAGAAACCCGAGATTCGTTAAATAAAAGGAGAAATAGCAAAGCCAAGTGGTTAGTTATCTGAGAACCGTGACGCACCTCTCAAGGGTGCGTTGTAATGTGTCCCTTCGCATGATTTAATCGCTTTCATCACCCTTTTATAAAATTGTCAAACTATTAATTTGATTGATCTATCACGCCTAATAAAGATAATACCTTGGACAATTGAACTATCATGTTAGGTACCTTAAATCAATCTAAATAAGATAATCACGATCGATTTAGTATTATGTGTTGCATATTGCTAAAATCAATTCAGAATAGTTTAATAGTTTAACGCATGTCCCTTCAATTATTTATGCTGAGCTAGTAAGGATAACCTGCCTCTGGAGTTATCGATGAGCACTCCTCTCGGTAGTTACAGTCCCCCGAACTCTCAATCTATGCCCTGCGGGTGTACGTTGAGCGATCCCCACACCAGGGATCACAAGGGAACCTATGGCCGTCGTGGTCGAACATAATTGCACTCCCTTTATGTCACGATAACCGGATTTTGTCAGTTTTTCTCATTGTCGTTAAAAACTGAATGGCGACTCCTATATTACTAGTCGATTGGGTGTAAACTCACATGAAATCTAACTACACTTGATCTGACGACGTCACGCGCACGAGGGACGAGGTCATGCATTAGTCTCGTGCTTTTTCGACCCCCTCACAGTGGCGACTCCACTGGGGAACGCTAATGAAATACTCGTGCTCGTAGGTAATCAAAATAGCCGAAGGGTGAAACGATCCTACTCCGCGTTTATTTCCTTATCAAGTTGGGACGACCTGAAAATCAGCATATTAATGTGAACGGACAGAACCGCATAACGAAACTTGGCTCCCTTGGCATGTTTCATCTCGGGAGTTAGGACTAAGGATACCCATCGCCAACCGGGGGGTGCATACGCTTCGTATGTTGTCCACTCGACACTTGTCGCTAGTAGTACACCCATCCCAAACCCAATCGCTCGCCCACTAAGGTCCCTCTCATTGGTGCATGCCCCCTTGGCTTACATCATGATTGGCCTCTTGGGACGAAATTCGTCTGTTGAATGCACTACCTCGACCGGGGCATGTGTTGGATCTACGATAGAAGCGGTACCAAGCCAGGTGCAAATATTCCCCATAGAAGCCTATCATAAACTACGTGACATATTATTTTTTGCTTCATGTTGTAATGTTAGTTATGTGTAGCGAATTATGTGATTATATTGTGATTGTGTGTGACAAATAACGCTAGAAAACCAACGACCCTAAAAGTTGCCTAAACATTCATAAACACCAATTGGCCAAAGAGTTATACCTAAACACGTGTTCCGCAACCCCGGGCGATCGCCACAAAAATAAGCGACGCCTAGGATGGCCTGTAACGGATCCCACAACGCGTAAATGACCTTATTAGGCAAGCACGCAAAATTAAGTCGCATGTACAAAAAAAATATACGCGAACAGAATACGAGTACCAGTCAGGGACGCATTTTCAGCGCCCTTGGCTGGGCGCCAAACATTTTCACGCCCTGCGTTGGGCGCTGAAGTTGCTGCTTGGCCTTTTGGCCAGGCACCGCAGCCTCGGTGCCCGCGCACAAAATATACGTAGCAATAAAAAATTCGTAAAAAATTTGCTACGAGGACGTATGAAAAAGCACTCGATTCTAAGAACGACTTATAAAATAAACGACTCTTTGTGTCGTCATTAGGCCTCCTATGACAATGTTCGGCACCAAAACCGAGCAAGCTAATTAAAATAACTTTGAATGTCACACAGGTAAAGATTTTCGAAAATATAAAAGAGTTCAGAGTGCACACACGATAGTCCAAATGTACTAGTCCGACTTAAGGGTAGTCATAAAGTGTCTAGAAGGCCAACTCATAAAATAAACTAATGTGTCTCCTACTCCATAATGTTAATACAGAGTCCCTGAATACCTACCCGTGATAGCCATCAAGGATCACAATGGAAGTGGCATATCCGAAACATCCACTCCTAGATGTCGCACAAACCCAAGAGATGCATGCTCTGGGACACGACCCTCTACGTTCTAAGAAGCCACTCGCCTCAAAGAACTACACAATGCCAAAAGCCTCTCCCAACACACATGCTTTCGGGCTATTGTTTGGGTTAGAGAAGAAAAGAACAAGGAGCAAAACAGAAATCATGGCATTGGCCCTTCAAGATGAATTATTTGATCCCACTAAACTAATCGCTCCATCACCCCTAAAGATTGACCAAACCAAACAAGGGTGGCGCAAGACCTTCAAATGGACTAATGCTCGTGGAATGAAATTCAAGATATCTGCGGGAGAAGGCCCAATGTGTGAAGAATCCGAGTCTGAATCAGAGTCTGAACCTAATAAAATTGTAATCCCTCCCAAAACTAGTCTAGACCCGGAAATATCCACTCCGGGAGATCTTTTTGATGTAATGCTTCACGACTTTAATAAGATGAACAAAACTTTTGAGTATATGCCGCTTAAAAATCCGAGTAGTAATGCAGAATGCCTCGCCACTAATGAGCACGAAAAAGAGCCAGAAGAAGAATATACCGAATTAATAAAAGCTGTAAATGAACAAGAACTCAAAACCCCCATAATTGAGGATACAGAATCGGTAAATATTGGAACAGAAGAAAATCCTAAATTCATTAAAATCGGCCTCACCTTAACTCCCACTGAAAAAACCGATCTAATCTCCACTCTACGAGAATTCGAGGGTGTCTTTGCTTGGTCCTACAAAGACATGCCCGGAATAGATCGGGAAATTGCTGAGCATAGGATTCCGCTGGATCCCAAAATGACGCCAGTAAAACAAAAGCTACGACGGCTTAAGCCGGAAATAGCCTTGAAAATAAAAGAAGAAGTCACTAAACAACTAGACGCGGGCTTCATAAAGGTCTCCAACTACCCAGAATGGGTGGCCAATATTGTCCCCGTAGCTAAAAAAGATGGACGAGTGCGAATGTGCGTAGATTTTCGAGATCTCAACAAAGCCAGCCCCAAAGATGACTTCCCTCTACCTCACATTGACATATTAGTAGACAACACAGCGGAACATGCGCTTCTCTCCTTTATGGATGGGTACGCAGGATATAACCAAATACTTATGGCAGAAGAAGATATGGAAAAAACAACCTTCATTACCCCTTGGGGTACATATTGCTACATTGTAATGCCTTTTGGTTTGAAAAACGCGGGGGCCACCTATCAAAGAACAGCCACCACGTTACTTCATGACATGATACACAAAGAAATCGAGGTCTATGTAGACGACATGATCGTCAAATCTAAAGACCGGCGCGGTCACATCCCGACACTTAGGAAATTCTTCACCCGAATCCTAAAATATAACATGAGACTAAACCCACAAAAATGTGTGTTCGGGGTAACCTCCGGAAAGTTACTAGGATATGTGGTTAGTACACGGGGAATCGAGATTGAACCATCCAAAATTAAAGCCATTACCGAAATGCCCCCACCAAAAACTGAAAAACAGATAAGGGGTTTCCTAGGAAAGCTGCAATACATTAGTAGGTTCATTTCTAAGCTTACCATGACTTGCGAGCCAATATTTAAAAAATTAAGAAAAGAATAAAAAGGCGAATGGGATGAATAATGCCAAACTGCCTTCGATAAAATCTAAGAATACCTAAGCAAACCACCCGTCCTTTCCCCTCCTTTGCCCGGAATTCCTTTACGTCTATACCTCACCGTCACGGATACCGCAGCGGGAGCTATGCTCTCACAATGTGTACATGGATCCGAGCGAGCCATCTACTACTTGAGCAAGAAGTTTATACAGTACGAGACGAGATATACAGAACTTGAGAAAACTTGCCTCGCTCTCGTTTAGGCGTCCAAAAAACTCAGACATTACCTATTAGTCCACGCCGTTCATATAGTGTCACAACTAGATCCCTTAAAATACATGTTCAAAAAGCCCGCACTAAACGGTTGCTTATCAAGATGGCTAGTCATGCTCTCAGAATTCGATCTAAAATTCATGCCAGAAAAAACAATCAAAGGAAAAGCGGTAGCCGAATTCCTGGCCGAACATGCTACAAATGAGGAAACCACGGAAGCTTACCTCCTCCCTGACGAGGAACTTCTGATGGTACGAGACGACTATTGGACACTATACTTCGATGGAGCATCCAATCAAAAGGGATGCGGAGTCGGAATTCTCCTAGTCAGTCCCGAAGGGGCCCATATACCAATTTCCGTCAAACTTGACTTAGAGGCCACAAACAACGCCGCCGAGTATGAAGCCTGCATAGTCGGGCTAGAGGCCGCGGTTAGCCTCGGAGTCAAACATCTACAAGTCTTCGGGGATTCTTCCCTAATAATCAACCACATATCCAAAAGATGGAAAGTCCGAAGCACTAGTCTCTCAAAATACCAAGCCCACTTAGACCAAATAGTCGAGCAATTTAAAAAAATCGAGTATACATACTTACCAAGAGACGACAACCAATTCGCGGATGCACTAGCAAAGTTAGCTTCGATGCTCAACATCCCGAATGAGTGGGACGGAATGACCCTTCGGGTCGAACGAAGAAAAGAGCCGGCTTATTGCTGTGCCATAGACTCCGAACCTAAAAATACCGAAGAAGAACCATGGTATACGGACATCCTTCGTTATGAAATAAGTGGGGAATTCCCCCCCCCCCCCAAACACCTCCCCGCGAGCACAAAGGGCCCTACACCTCCTCGCGTCACAATATAGCATAATCTTGGGAGAATTGTACAAATACACGCCAAATAAAATCAAGCTACTTTGTGTTCACCAAAACCAAGCCCAAAGACTAATGGAAGAATACCATAACGGCGTGTGCGGACCTCATATGAACGGCAAAATGCTATCCAGAAAAATATCCCGCTCAGGGTATTATTGGACCACCATGGAAACCGATTGCCATCACTTTGTGAAAACCTGCCCAAAATGCCAAATTTTCAGTAACCTTAACCACTTACCTCCCTCAGAACTATACACATTCCATGGCCCTTTTCTACCTGGGGTATAGACATCATTGGCAAAGTGACACCCACAGGTGTAGGGGGACACGAGTACGTTTTAGTCGCAATTGATTACTTCACTAAATGGGTAGAGGCAGTCTCCTACGCGAAATTAACGGCCAAGCATGTAGCCCGCTTTCTTGAAAAGAACATATTCTGTCGGTACGGGGTTCCACACGAAATCATAAGCGACCAAGGTTCCCACTTTAGGGCCGAAGTCCAAGACCTACTCGAAAAATATCATGTCAAACATCATAAATCCTCTCCCTACAGGCCGCAAATGAACGGCGCGGTAGAGGCGGCCAACAAAAACATTAAAGTCATAATTGAAAAAATGGCCGAAAACTATAGAGACTGGCCCAACAAATTACACTTTGCATTATGGGGTTATCGAACCTCAATCCGCACCTCCATTGGGGTAACACCTTACTCCTTGGTATACGGAATGGAAGCAGTCCAACCAATCGAGTTGGAAATTCCCTCCCTCCGGATCGTCCTAGAAAGCAAGCTACCCGAGGCCGATTGGGTCCAAGCTAGGCACGACGAGCTCGTCCTTTTAGACGAACGGAGATTGAGAGCTTTACACCACGTGTAAGTGCATCAAAAGCGTATCGCAAGGAAATTCAATAAAAGAGTCAAACCTCGAAATATCAAAGAAGGTGATTTCGTGTTAAAAGAGGTCCGTGCACCTACCACGGACCCCCGGGGAAAATTCCGGCCTAATTGGACCGGACCATACTTTGTAAAAACCATCCTACCAGGCGGTGCAGTCCAATTGGCTGACATAGATGGAGCGGAATACGCTAACCTCACGAATTTAGACCAATTGAAAAAATATTATATTTAATAAAGTCCAGTCCGGAGTTAAGGCATTTTAATAGTACACATTAAACTCATAAGCAAGCATTCTGCACACTACTCTAACAAAACGGCATAAGACTCACTAAAATAAAAAAAACCGAAAATGAAAGCTCGCAAGAACTGAGTTTCAACGCCCAGGGCTGGGCGCCATAATTTGTCACGCCCAGACCTGGGCGCCGATCTTTTCCAACGCCCATACCTGGGCGCCATTCTCTTCTGCCACCAGTCCTCCCGCTTCTGCAAGTGTTCGTACTTCTTTCTCGAATTACCAAAAGAATCACGAACACTTAGGGGAGTAGCAGACGTGTAATAAACACCCTTTTCAAAAAACATATATAGTAAGAACTACGCACGACCTGATTCTGACAAAGATACGTAGGCAACCCTTACCAAGGATTCGGTCCAATAAAAAAAAGGGGGAATAATAAAGTCATGGAACACATCGAGAGGGAAAGATATTACAAAAGGCACTATACCCCGACCCATGCACGAGTAAAGCTAAAAGTCCAAAGATACATAGAAAAGGATAGCCACAAGAAACTTATGAAGGCACAAACCCAACAGAGGAGTATGACACGAGTTGACAAGGACAAAAACCCCAAATGTAGACATAAGAAAATATACATATGTAATACCCCCCAAGTAGTCGGCTAGTCTAGTACGTGTGCACTCTTGTACGAACTCATTTTTTTACAATATATGGAATCCTTTCTTTTTCAAAATTTGTCGTTGGTTTGGAAATAAAGTACCGTCATAATGCTACGTGTTGAGACCTCATTTGATAAAGGCAACCTAGCAAGCCCATTGAAGACTCAAACATTCTTGCACCAAAGATTCGCAAAAGTAAACGAATGTAATAAAACATATATACATGCGAAATACAAGAATAAATAAAATACAAAAGAGGAGGCAAGCCTAAGACTCGTCCTCGGCTTCATCCCTCCAAGCCTCGTCGGTCCATCCCGTCCACCCCCCATAGTGCGAGGAACCCCAGCCTGAACCTCCCCAATGCAGAGGCTGCGGCTGCAACTCGGGGCTAGGCTCACGAGCCACTGACAGGGAACGACGCCCACGCTCCGGCCCGGATCTCTCCCCAGAAGTACTCGCTCCCACATCAGAACGGCGATGTCGTTGGGGCGAGTGTCTTGCCCGCTCTCTCTCCTCATGGCCGCATCCCCCGAATCCCGACGGGCCCGTGACATCGGCCCCGGCTCGCCCTGTCTCCGTCTGTAGAAACAAAAAGAAAAGTAAGTAACAGAAAACCAAATAGAAGGTACAGATCTCAAAAAACAAGCACATTACCTGAGTAGAACGGGGGCTCCTGCAAGAAAGTGCGGATCGGGCCCGAACCAACGCGGACTTCAACCGGTTGATCACCCCCACCATCGCATTGGCCGTACGGGCCGGGACCTGAAATGGGAATGTCAGTAACAAAAGAAAACAAAAAAAGAATAAGAAAGATGCATAAATGAAAGGTGCATACCGCCTGTACTCCCTCAGGGAGCGGAGCATGGAAAACCCGGCCCTCCGGGATAATCTCCACAACCTCGGATCCACCCTCCCCAATATATGAGATCCGAGCATCGGGAGGCACCCATCCCCCTAACAAAGGATCAGGATGCTCCTGCACGAAACACGATAACATGAATACATGGGCACGAGCAGGGGAATGTAGCAAAAAAATATAAGAATAAAAAGAGCGACTTACAGCGCCAGGCTCCGGGAGACGAAGAGAACTCAGGATGAACTGATGATAGTTAGCTCCCGCTATCACCAACTCCGTCGCCGGGACGCCCGCCCTCGAATGAACCCTCCAGGCCTCGCCTATCGAACGGGTGGCCAACATGGTCGCAGGTGGAGGATGAGGCACCGAGAAGACTCCGACGGTCTGCATACGTACCCGCTCTCCCAGATACCAGACGGGGTCACGGCGACCAACGAATAAAACCCGCATCTGGCTCAGGGCATAACTATCCCTGACCGAAGCGTATGCACCCCTAAAAGAGAGCCATGGGGTCCAGACCACCTATTTGTGAATAACAAACACAATCAGATCTCGCACACAAAAAAAAATAAAAAAAATAATAAGAAACGAGATAGGGAAAAGGTGCTTTACATGCTCGGGGTTCCCGTCCCGAATGAGATCCCACACGGTATCAGGCGGCGGACGCGCCGTCAATTTCTTCTTCCAGCCCCAACGACGACCAGCAGGGTACTCCAAAGGCCTTTGCCCCTTTCGGGGAGCCAGCCAAGGTAAATGCTCAAAGGCCCAAAGCTATAAAAGAAAGAAAATGGACAGTAAAACAAAATGTATATCAAAGAGCCCAATAAAGACATGAAAGCAAAAAGAGCGAGGGACAAACCTCAATCAAGCGCGGCACCCCCGCCAATGCGATGACGAAATGACGTCTACGCGGGTCTGACTCTCGCACCGCCAGACTCATCTGGCCCACGAGCGTCGCATAGCCCAAATCGCCCCAGCAGTAGGCGCCTAGCGAAAATACGTCCTCCACCCAGTCTATCCACCTCGGGTAAAAGGTGTCAGTAGGGCCCGACAGAAAGGTAGAAGTGATGAAGTGGAGGTAAAACAGCCGGGCCTGTCTCAAAGGAGACTCCTCCACCCCACGTTCCAGGCCCCACATCAAGTCAGCATAGGGTATCCCACGGGCCTGGTACGAAGGCAATCTCTGACCTAGCCACGAGCCCATGAGCCTAGTGCCCTCAGCAACAATCGGCAGCGGGCCATCAGACCTAAGACGAACGGGAATCCCTGTAAAGGTCAAGCCCGTCAAAGCAGTGTAGTCCTCGGGAGTAATCGTCATCTCGCCCCAAGGAAAGTGGAAAGTATTGGTGGTATCCCACCACCATCTCATGAACGACCGCAAGAAAGATAGGGAGATGTTGAGTCGCAGTACCTCCCAGAAAGTCTCAACTACCGGGAACAGCGAACTCTCCCTCACCAAAGCCTGGACGTCCGAACTCAGGAAACCAAAGACGGTCTCGCTCATCGCCGCACCATAACCACGGACTGTAGTATCCTTCCTCGCGTGAAGACGGGTGGTCACGTGATGCTCCAGGTTGTAGTGCAAATCCCGACCGTCGTAGTACGAAGGCCCCACCCATAGGGGTCCCGCACCAGTGGACTGACGTGTCATGCCACGCTCCGCATGGTCACCAGAGGACGGTGATGACTCGCAAGACATGCTGGTCAATGACACAACAATAAGGCATTATACCTTTAACAAGATGGCACTCACCATCCCTAAAAGAGCGCATTCCGCTCGTGAAATGGAGTCATACAATTTTGTTCCCTAAAAATATGGCACTAAGTTCAAATTGAGCAAAACTTCCCTAAACAAAAATTAATTCCAACAAAGTCGAAATTCTTCCATAATTTGTCACTCATGAATTATGAGGAACGCAAGCAGTATACCAAGAACACCTACATTGCAAGAAAATACTAGAATCATAGGTGCACTTGGGGGCTAGTATAAATATGCCCAAATTCAACAAAAACCAACATACTTGCAAAAATTAACATGCACAAACTAATTAACATGTCATATAGAACATTTTCAGCTATCTAATTGAAAGAAAGGGGCACGAAATCAAAAACCCCCAAATCAATTTTAAGTTCAAGAACACTCAACAAAAAATGCTCGAAATTGACAAAAAGCTTAAAATTACTGAAAATTACTTACATTGGGAGGATTAGGAAGTGACTTGGAGTAGAATTCGTGAAGAAAAGTGAAAGAAACGAGTGGAAAATGAGTAAATTGAGTGAGAAGCTCGAACAAAAATGGCGAAAGAATGAAGGAAGAAGGAGACGGACCGCGCTTTTAAAGGCCAGCCTCCCCCTTGCATTTTCAACGCCCAGCTCTGGGCGTTAGAAATTCTCGCGCCCAGTTCTGGGCGCTGAAAATGCTTCCCCAGATAGCGAATATTCGCTTTCGGGGCATGCGCAAGTTTCCTTTTGAAAGAATTACATGTTGTCTTAATATTCCTTTCTCGCGGAAAAACAACGGTATTCCAAAAATCTCGTTATTTATTAACGAGAGACATACACGGCGTGGACCCACTTATAGGACGTGCACTTGGAAAATATTGCGACCCACAAACAGGTCGTAATCATGAAAGCCTTTTATAAAAAATATATATAGGCGATGAAAAAAGAAAATGAATATTCCAAAAAAACAAAAAAACAGGCTCGCCATCTTCAGCCGGCGGGGTCTGCGTCACTAACCACGCAGGTCCTCAGTTTTCAAAAATAAAATATTCAAAAAAAAAAACAGGCTCGCCCACCTTCAGCGGGCGGGGTCTGCACCACTAATCGCGCAGGCCCTTACTTGTTGCAGCAATAACTTTTCCCGGTTTATCCTTTTCCAAAAATCAAAGGATGGTTTATCTTTTTCCAAAAATCAAAAGGTGGTTTATCTTTTTCCAAAAATCAAAAGGTGGTTTATCTTTTTCCAAAAATCAAAAGATGGTTTATCTTTTTCCAAAAATCAAAAGATGGTTTTTCTTTTTCCAAAAATCAAAAGATGGTTTACCTTTTCCAAAAATCAAAGGATTGGTTTTCCGCTTTTCCAAAAAAGAGCGATGTGCTGGATTTTCCTTCGTTTTACGTCCTATAAAAAACAAGGGGGTTTTCTCGTTTAGCTAACCCTGAAAATAAGAATCTTTAAAAACATTTTTACCTCGTGATCGGGCTTGGCCAGGCCTGGTTACACTTTATAGCTTTGATTTCGAAAACGTCTATAGATACTTCCAATGACAAAGTGAGGGAGTTTCTATACATCTGTAGGTACTTCCAATGACAAAGTGAGGGAGTTTCTATACTTAACAAATTCCAATGACACGTGAGGAATATGTTAACACTTCAACTGATGACCCTTAAGTCAAATGTTATCACTTGGGGGCTTGTGAGACCCTCGCAAAACAGGTCACATACACCATGGCTTGTATGACGCACTCCGTCTAATACTTTGACCATCGTCTTACTCCAAGAGTCAGTCAAAGTGGGGGCTAACTGTAGACATCTACTTTTGTCCCAATTCCCGAAAGGGAAGGTTCGATGATGAGAACATAAATCTCCGCTTGGCAACGCATCTCCTATAAAATAACGAATCTCGATCACCCTTTTCATTTCAGCCAAACCTACTATTTAGAGAAACCTGCTAAAAATAGTAACTGCCATAACGGGTAGTTGTTAAAAGTGGCAAGACATAAAAGATAGAAATCTGTCAGAATTAGGTGTTGCACTCCAACATAAATCCTAAAAGAGATAGAATTTACAAAAGGAATTATGTTCCTGCTATAATTCGAAAATAAGACTTACGTATTAATTAAAATCCTAACGAACCTAGAGTTCGTAACGGGCCCAGACGCATTCCGTCATAAGTTAATACGCACTAAGAAACTCGGATAAGTCTCAAAAGCTCCGTGATTAAGAGTCCAAATCTGACAAAAGGCTCGGCCCAGACCCTATTTTCAACGCCTGGGTCTGGGCGCCGAAATCATCGGCACCCAGCCCTGGGCGCTGAAAATACCTGGGGTCGTGTCGTCTCCGAATTCTCTTTGGGTTCGGATTCTAAAGATCTATCTTTCCACAAACTCTTTCCCTATAAATACAGCCTCAAAACCGACGTAAACAGAACACACAATTCATAATCTGAGTATTGACTCCAACCCTAAGCCTAAGCCTCACGCTGCGAAATTGATCCCGCGTTCTGTCGCAATCGACCCAAAAGTCGAACAGAACGTATCCTGTCCCTTGTAGCTGATGAATTAAGCCTAAATACCGGAACACTGCTCAGAAACCCGAGATTCGTTAAATAAAAGGAGAAATAGCAAAGCCAAGCTAAGTGGTTAGTTTTCTGAGAACTGTGACGTACCTCTCAAGGGTGCGTTGTAATGTGTCCCTTCGCATGATTTAATCGCTTTCATCACCCTTTTATAAAATTGTCAAACTATTAATTTGATTGATCTATCACGCCTAATAAAGATAATACCTTGGACAATTGAACTATCATGTTAGGTACCTTAAATCAATCTAAATAAGATAATCACGATCGATTTAGTATTATGTGTTGCATATTGCTAAAATCAATTCAGAATAGTTTAATAGTTTAACGCATGTCCCTTCAATTATTTATGCTGAGCTAGTAAGGATAACCTGCCTCTGGAGTTATCGATGAGCACTCCTCTCGATAGTTACAGTCCCTCGAACTCTCAATCTCTGCCCTGCGGGTGTACGTTGAGCGATCCCCACACCAGGGATCACAAGGGAACCTATGGCCGTCGTGGTCGAACATAATTGCACTCCCTTTATGTCACGATAACCGGGTTTTGTCAGTTTTTCTCATTGTCGTTAAAAAATGAATGGCGACTCCTATATTACTAGTCGATTGGGTGTAAACTCACAGGAAATCTAACTACACTTGATCTGACGACGTCACGCCCACGAGGGACGAGGTCATGCATTAGCCTCGTGCTTTTTCGACCCCCTTACAACAGCTCATGAGAGGGGATACGAAAGAACAGGGAGAAGGAGAGAAGGGAAGAGGGAGTAAGGGGAAAATCAAATTCCGACGATTTGGTAATTTGTGGGATTTTGGAGAGGTGATTTGGTCGTTTCTGGGATGCGGGTTCGACGAAGACGAAGGACAGTAGCAGCAAGGTAACTTCCATGGAGGGAAGAGAAGAAGGAAGGGGGTGAGAGAAAAGGAAAATAATTAGGGGAAAAATGGGTTGATGGGTGGGTTAATTGGGTTAATTAGGGTTGATGATGTCATAAGGGTACCTCGTGTATTAAGTATTGAAATAGGGATATTTTATGAATTTATGAAAGTCGAGGGGCATTTGGTGAATTACGCTAAAATTCGGGGGTATTTCATGAAAAATCCGTATAAAATATCTTTGCCTATTAGTTTTGTTTTGGAACTAGAAAACTGTCCCTATGTTCCTAGTATCACCAAAAACATCATTTCTGTTTCAAGTTGGGATTCTAAAGTTTTCAATTTAAAGACAATAGTTGCTTTTTTTCTTTGAATGGAATATTTTACGGTTCCGCACAACAAGAAAATGGTCTGTATGTGCTAGATATAAGCAAACAAATCTATAACATTAATACCAAAAAGGCTAAAATTGGTGATTCGGATCTCACATATCTGTGGCATTGTCGATTAGGCCATATAAACACAAAGCGCATGGAAAGACTTCAAAAGAAGGGAATTCTAGAATCATTCGACTTAGAGAAGATTGATTAATACGAATCTTGTTTACTTGGTAAAATGACAAAGCGACCTTTATTAAAAGTGGGAGAAAAAGCAAGCGAACTACGAGGGCTAATACATACGAATGTATGTGGGCCTATGAGTACGAAAGCTAGAGGTGATTTCAACTATTTCATAACATTTTCGGACGATTTTAGTAGATATGGCTATATTTACTTAATAAAACACAAAGTCTGAATCGTTTGAGAAATTCCGAGAATTTCAAAATGAAGTAGAGAATCAACATGGCAAGAAAATGAAAGCTCTAAGATCAGATCGAGGAGGTGAATATCTTAGCCACGAGTTTGATGACCATCAAAAAGAATGCGGTATTCTATCTGAATTGACTGCTCCGGGTACACCTCAATGGAATGGAGTGTTGGAACGAAGAAACATGACCTTACTAAATATGGTCAGGTCAATGACGGGTCAATCCGAACTTCCTTTATAATTTTAGGGACATGGGTTGCAAACAGAAGTACTCACACTGATTCGTGCTCCTTCAAAAGTTGTTGAAAAGACTCCATATGAATTATGGACCAGGAAACTACCAAAATTGTCTTTTCTCAAGATTTGGGGTTGCGAAGCATATGTCAAGCGATTAATTTCGGACAAGCTAGTACCAAAATCTAACAAATGTTTATTTGTTGGGTATCCAAAAGAAATTAAACGGTATTACTTCTACAACAAGCCAGAGGACAAAGTATTCGTTGCTCGTAACAGTGTCTTTTTGGAAAGAAATCACATTTCCAAATTGACAAGTGGGAGAATAATAGACCTCGAAGAGATTTGAGACGAACAACGAATCAAGAACTCTTTATAAGAAGTTCTAGATGAAGAACCTCCAAGGCCTTTGGAAGAGCCAGTGGGAGTAGTTCCTCAAGACGTTGTTGCCCCTCGTAGATCACATAGAACTAAGGTTCAACCGGATAGATGGACAGGTGTCCTCTTGACTGAAAACTTAGAAGTTCTCATATTGGTAGTGATGAACCTATGTCCTACAATAAATCTATGATGATCCCAAGCTCCACAAAATGGTTAGAGGCCATGAAATCTGAAATAGACTCCATGTCTGAAAATCAAGTCTGGGATTTGGTTGATTTGTCGGATGAGTTTACACCTATCGGAAGCAAATGGGTTGAAGAAAGAAAAATATGGAATTTTATACATATACAAAGATATATTGGTATCAAAAGGTTATAGACAAGTTCACGGTGTTGACTACGATGCAACCTTTTCTTCAGTTGCAATGCTTAAGTGTATTCGGATAATCCTTGCTATTTCCGCATTTCATGACTATGAAATATGTAAAATGGATGTCAAAACTTCCTTCTTGAATAGTGTTCTTGAAGAGACTGTGTTTATGACGCAGCCGGAGGGTTTATTGATCGAAAGCATCAAGGAAAGGTATACAAGCTTAAGAAATCCATCTATGGATTGAAGCAAGCATCAAGGAGTTGGAATATAAGATTTGATGAAGCAATCAATGGATTTGGCTTCATCAACAATCAAGACGAATCTTGTGTATACGAGAAAGTCAGTGGGAGTAAAATTGCATTCCCAGTCTTGTATGTTGACGGCATACTACTTATTGGAAACGACATTCCAATGTTGGAGTCTGTAAAGACTTGGCTTGGAAAGTGTTTCTCAATGAAGGACTTGGGAAAGGCACAATACATATTGGGCATTAAGATCTATAAGGATAGATCTAAGAGGATGATTGGACTAAGCCAAAGCACTTACATTGACAAAGTGCTAGCTCGGTTCAATATGATGGAAGCCAAGAGAGGCCATCTACCCATGTCACATGGCATATATCTAAGCAAGACCCAGTGTCCCAAGACATCTGATGAGCGTAGAAAGATGAGTACGATTCCATATGCTTCGGATATTGGATCTATCATGTATGCTATGATTTGTACAAGGCTGGATGTTTCGTTCGCACTCAGTGCAACAAGCAGGTACTGGTCAGACCCAAGAGAGGTGCATTGGACTGCTACCAAGAATATCCTAAAGTACCTGAAAAGGACAAAGGGTCAATTTTTGGTCTATGGTGGTACATACGAGTTAATTGTTAAGGGCTATACGAACACAATCTTTCAAACCGACATATCGAGATGATTTCATATCACATTCTGGTTTTTGTCCTGCCTCCATGGCAAGCAGTAAGCTGGAAAAGTGCTAAGAAAAGCACTATTGCGGATTCTACAACTGAAGCCGAGTACATTGCTTCCTCGGTAGCAGCAAGGAAGTTGTTTGGATTCAGAAGTTCATTGAGGTACTTGGGGTTGTCCCCTCCATAAAGGGACTAGTGGCTTTATATTGCGATAATAGTGGAGCCATTACCCAGGAAAAGGAGCATGGGAGCCACCAGAAGTCCAAGCACGAATTGCGGCGATTTCACATACTTTGAAAAATCGTTGAACGGAAAGAAACCAAGATTTGAAAGGTTGGAACTGACGACAACGTCGTGGATCCATTAACTAAACCGTTTCCACAAGTGAAGCACAACGCACATGTAGCAACAATGGGAATCAAGCATGTTGGAGAATGGCTTTGATTTTCTAGGTTTTGTTTTAGAACATTCATTTGTTTTATGTTTGAAACAATTGGTTTAGCCATTTCATATATATGAAATTATTTATTTCATATTCATTTAATTTTGGTTTAGTATTAAATGATAAAAGTCCAAGTGATTCAAAACATTCAAATTGGATGTCAAGATGGATTCTTTGACAAAGAAACACCCATAAGTGAACTTGAATATTAAAGTCACAAAAGGATCCCTAATCCAGGTCATTGAAAGGTTGGACGACCAATGACTAATGAATATTAGATTGCAAGTAGATTTATAGTTCGGTTTCTTGAACTAGATGGACATTGAATGTCAGAAATCTTTTGCATAGATACTTATTGGATCTCGTATCGGATTGACCATGAGAGCACTTTAATAGATTAAAGTCATGTCATAAACTCGTTCTTATTATGGTTACTCATTTGAAGATTAGTTCCCTTTGATGCTCGCTAAACGTCGCACCGTAAAAGGAGATTATAAAAGCATTATTCAGGCGTATTATGAATCAAAGTGAGTATTCATAGATTACAATATTGGATTGTCCTCCTATCTTTGATAGGATATGGTCTTGTTATGTAACAAGGCCTCTCAGAGAGTTAGATACTGTGAAAATGCATGGCCGTGCTTAGAAAGGTTAAGGCTTAACCTTCTAAAAAAGTTTAACAGTTGAACTCAGTAATCCGAGAAACACTTTTGGACCTAATAAGGATGGCTTGGATCTTACCTTATGTTAAGAAAGTAACACTAAGCGACAAAGGAATGCAAATGCAAACTTGTCTAAAGGACAAGTGGGAGATTGAAGGAAATGTGTCCTTCACCGAATATGCATTTGTCTAATGCCAAGGTTTAGATTAATTACGAATAATTAATTCAGTAAGATCAAGTGATCGGAACAGCTACCTGGAGCAATGTATCCGATGAGTGAGTTCTAATCCTTATTAGGCTCTCTGCTTACTCTTGACTGAACCTACAAGGTCACACCATTGGCATGTAACAGATCGTCTGATCAAATGAATCGGAAATTCATTTAATGGCTTTTCAAGAAATTAGTTCGGAAAACATAATTATACGATTTAATATTGGATCGTGAAATCGTATATCGTATTGTGTATATTCGTAGGCTAAGCAAAACGAATAATCGTATCGTACGACATTGGATCGTCAAATACGAAACGATAAACAAATTGTCGAAGGATAATTAAGTTGCAACACAAAAGCAACCCACGAGTCGAGCGCACAAGCGCAAGGCGCATGGGCGCAGCGCGCAAGAAAGCAGCGCTGACCTATGGCCTTGCTGCCTGGCGCGAGCGGAAGAGAGAGCAGCAGCAGAAGCGCTGTGGCCCGTGGGCCAGCAGCGTGCTAGCTGCGTGCACATGCTTCATGGGCTTGCTGGCCGGTCGAAGCCTCTTGGCTTTGTTTGTTTAATAGGTTATTTTAATAACCTAAACACCATGTTTGCCCAACAACTGATTCATTCATTCTAACCTTAGACACCTTGAGAACCCTAATTCTCATTCTGCCTCCATTAGAGTGTTCTTCCCAAAAATTCACAAAATCTTGAAGGACATCCAAGCTATCAATCTCAAGACGGGTTTGAACGTGTCGGTGAACCTTGTAGATGAACTATAATTGAAGTTCTTGTTTGTGTTCGTAGACATAAGAGGAAAACACGCTACAAACATATGTATTGCTTAATCTGTACTTTATACATGTTTCCTGGCTTTGGGATTGTTCCGCTATCATGTTATTTATTTAACTGTAAACCCCTACAGGACATCACAATACAACCAACATCTTCAAAACCCACAGCTAATAACAAAAGCAACAACCTCATATAGGTACCTACCCACTAAAACAAAGAGGAGCCAAACAACAACTACCCCATACCAGAAAAAATTGGAAAAATGATCCATTTATCAATATTTACCAAGATAAATAAACGGAATAATTAGACTTCTGAATCAACCAAAAAATCAGAATACTAACTCCTAAACCCCAACAACTTCCAACAACCAGGCAAAAAAAACCATGGAAAACAACAAAGTACTCCTACAACATAGGTCGTGGAACAGATTAAGACACGGGGGAGAGATGTAAAACCACTTACAGAACCGAACAACTGACTGAAGCCTTAAAATCGGATAAAACACCAAGCCTGAAACCCTCACCGAATCTTCACCTTTACCGTCAGGCCTCCACCTTTTCAGAAACCTCGTGACGACGGCGATAAGATGAGCCCTGATGTTAAAAGATTCGAACTCCCCTACTTCACATAACTTGCAGTTGAACTAGGTAAGTGTAACACCATAATAATTCCTTATTTTTATAAAACCGTTTTCCAACTTAAATAAAGGAATTACCAAGATATTACCGCCACCGTGATAACGGCTAAGGATATTTACCAGAATTACGCAGCGGAATTTCACTAACTTTCAAACATAATAATAGTTAATGGCCATCATACACTTCGGAACCCTTAAGGACCAAAACCAAAACATTAAATAGTTTAAAACCCATTAACTAAAAGTTTAAGTAATTAATGTAGTCATGACTAGAAAATAATTATAGAGTTTATACATGCGGAATGAGAAAACTATCTCTCAAACTCAATCCCATGATGATAACTTCTCCCACAAGTTATCTCTACAAAACTGTTATTTAAAATCTACTCCCCAACAATGCAAATGCAATGATGGATCATCATAGGGTCATTAAGGCAAAGGCCATGACCGAAGGAAACGTGAAGCACAAAGTCAGCGAAAGCTGAGTACGAACAAGGTAGAATGAAATCCTAGTTTAACATGCTTCATTCAACAATATAATAATCCTCATGCAAAAGCCATTTAATAATAAGTAATCATGGATACAAGACTAGACACTTGACAGTTGACACGACTCTTGACTCATAGATTAATTAAGAATTAGCTTCCAACGGGTAAAAGAAAATATCCATAAAAACGAAAGAAGGTGTTGGAAGACAACCACACACCAAAATAATAAATAAATGTCGGGCCATACCGACTGTCGGGCCATACCGACTGTCGGACCATATCGACGGAATTCCCGCGCTTAAAAGAAAAATGAAATAACGTCTTGTATCATTCAAGGAGTACAAGTTTTCCGGCAAGACTCCCCCCATTGTTCATACTCAAGGTATATACGTTCCAAGAGTTTTAAAGATCGTTCTAGTTGCACTTTACGTTAATTAATATTTTATGCACAAGGTGAACTCAAGACACAACAACAAAACATAAAATACAAGCAACCAAACAATGACACTTCATTTTAATCCTTTAGGACTTGTGATCAAACATAGGAGTCAAGTGATATTACTTCCATTGTTCCTTCTCAATATACTATTGAGATAACCCGACATTGCCAGTTAACAAGCGGGGTGTGCACAAGGCAGGAATAGTCCTTAGTTCAATTCACATAGACTTCCTAAATCATACCCTACAGCGGGGTAGAATAAATGGTGCACAAGACACAAATACTTGGCTCAAAGTATGCTATACATTACGTATAATAGCATAAACTTAATACTTGCATGTGAAACACTTATACATGCATATAAACTTGAACAACATGCTTGACATAATTTAGCGATTATAATTGATCACAACATGACTGTTCACATAGGCTTCATAATTCAACAATAAACCATAACATGCTTATTCACAACATCAAACATGAATTCAATAATACTTTAAGTCACATGATCCACAAATAATAATCATCACATAGTTCTCATGTAATTTGTGGTCACCCTTGGCATGTACACACCTCGAATATCTAAGTACGGGGGCCACTTTGCAAATCACGACTCAAGGCTAGAAATCACCTCCTATAATTAAAATAATAAAACTTAGTTATTATCCATGTTCACTAAATTTCCACCAACTTTTATAAACTTTTAAACCTTTCGTTTAATTAGAAATAGGTTTCCCATAATTAAAATAATAGTGTCCTTTGAAAATTGAAGTCCTAGTACGAATATATTAATATTTCGCCTTTAAAAATCATCAAAATTAACACTTTTAAGCTTTGGATTAAATCTGAAAATTAGATTTGATTTCCGTAATTGAAACTACGTTAAATTATGTAAATCAATTGACCGTTAAATTAGGTTTAAAAAACCCTAACCCTAATTAATCATAAAACCGATTTAAAACATTAAAAGTTGACACGTTATTAAATAATCAAATCTGAACATTATAGTTCTTTAATTTAAAATACTCCTCAACAATCCAGACACATAAAACATCAAAATACACTGTTCATAATCGTTCCCAGCAGTTTAATTAATCAAAATCAATAATAATAATATAATTTAAAAATACAGAATTGACATAGAATAGGCAAGGAAGAAGAGAATTATACCAAACCGGCCTATAGCACGGTACAATCACAAATTGAATGTGATTGGGCGCAAAATAGAATTAACGGAACAAGAACAATACACACAACACACACGGTTTTATGGGTGTGTGTGCGCGGGGTATTGTGCGAGCACGGACAGGAGCAAGGCAGCAGGGGCACAGAACTCGTGTGGGGACGAGCGGGAGAAAAGAGAGTGCGAGGGAGTGTGTGGTTGGGCGAGCACACGCAGCATTAAGCAACAGTAGTGCAGCAACACACTTTGCAGCGTGCACGAGTGATGTGCGGCAGGACAACAAGAGGCGAGAAAAAAAGAAAGGTAGTGTGAGGGCTTGCGTTCACGAGGCACGATGGAAGCGAGGGGATGCGAGGCTGGGTGCTTGAGGCACAAGAAACACAACACAACGAGTAGTGAAGCTAATAGAGAGAAATAGAGAGGGCCGAGCAAGAGGGAGCACAAGGGAGGAGAAATAAAGTTAATGAAATATGGGGATCATTAATGTGAGGGGTTATATTTATAGGTTTCTAATCCTTGGGGGGGCTAGGTTTAGGGGTTTGCATTGGGCTTTCACAATTGGGTTTGGATTAGATTAAAAGCTTTAAAACTCTGTTGGGTTCACCAATTGAATTGAATTGGGCTCGGAATTAATTTAAAACACGATCCAATAAATTTCTCGGCTTAAAACAAAATAATAAATTCATTTAATTTATTTCGGAACAAATAAAATAATAATTATATTATTTTAAATAAAAATACATTTAAATCATTTATTAAATGCAATTTAATTTCTAAAATTCACAAAAATACTTTATCTGGGACATACTTCCTCAATTGGGATATGTAGAACACATTGTGCACTCTGGACATACTTCCTCAATTGGGATATGTAGAACACATTGTGCACTCTATGCAAGTCCATGTGCAAGGCTAGTCTATATGCTACCTTTCCTATTCATTCCAGGATTTCATATGGGCCTATGTACTTTGGGCTAAGCTTTCCTTTCTTCCCAAATCTCATTACACCCTTCATTGGTGAAACTTTGAGCAACACTTTGTCACCTATTTGGAACTCTTCATCCCTATGCTTCAAGTCTGCATAACTCTTTTGGCGATCTTACGCTGCTTGAATTTTGGATTGAATAGTCCTAACTTGGTTCATTGTGTCCTCTACCAATTGAGGTCCTAACACATTGGTTTCACTAATATCACTCCAACATAAGGGACTTCTACATTTCCGTCCATACAAGGCTTCAAATGGTGCCATTCATATACTGGCATGGTAGCTATTATTGTATGAAAACTCAATTAGATCTAGACTATCTTCCTATCCTCTTGGAAATCTATGACACAAGCTCTAAGCATATCCTCGAGTGTCTGAATAGTCCTTTCCGTTTGTCCATCTGTGGCTGGATAGAATATTGTACTCATTTTCAATGTTGTACCAAAGTTCTTCTGCACACTTTTCCAGAAGTTCGAAAGAAACCTTGAATCCCTATCTGATACGATATCCTTAGGAACTCCATGTAGTCTCACAACATACTTAATGTAAGTTTTGGCAAGTTGTTCCATCTTCCAGTTTTCCTTCATTGTATAAACACTGCTGACTTAGTCAATCTATCTACCACTACCCAAATGGTATCATTTCCGGTCTTTGACTTAGGTAAACAAGTGACGAAGTCCATTAAAATACAGTCCCACTTCCAGCTTGAAATTTCCAATGGTTGGACCTTTCCTTGAGGTCTCCCATGCTCTATCTTGACTTTCTGACAAGTCAAACATCTAGCTAGCTAGAAATTCAGCTACTTCATTCTTCATCCTTGGCCACCAATAGGCGTTCTTCAGATCCTTATACAACTTGTCACCACCCGGGTGAACAGAATATGGTGTATTGTGACCTTCTTTCATTAGTTTTTGTTTCAATTCTCCACACTTTTGAGGCACACACCACCTTCCTTTGTACCTGAAACTTCCATCCTCATGGATCTTAAAATTCGTTTCTTTTCCTTGCGAAATCTTCTCCTTGATTCGCTCTAACTTAACATCTCCAGACTGATTCTCTTTGATCTCGTCAAACACTGACGGTTGGATGGTCAAGACATTCATCGTTCCTTCCAGACATTCACCACTCACGATTTTTAGATTCAAACGTTGCATATCCTTGCACAGCTCGTTAGCAACTACTAACTCATTTACACTATGGCTTGATTTCCTACTCAAGGCATCTACAACTACATTTGCTTTCCCTTCGTGATATAGGATGTCCAAATCATAATCTTTGATCAATTCCGACCACCTTCTTTGGCGCATATTCAAGGCCCTTTGTGTAAAAATGTACTTCAAACTCTTGTGATCCGTGAATATCTTGCGTTTCACACCATACAAATAGTGTCACCATATCTTCAATGCAAACACTATGACGGCTAATTCTAAGTCATGGGTAGGGCAATTGGATTCATACGGTTTCAAATGTCTTGATGCATACGCAATCACCTTCCCGTTCTGCATCAAAACACACCCTAGATCATTCTTAGACGCATCCCTATACACATCATAAGTACCACTTTCGTCTGGCAGAGTTAGCACTGGCGCGGTTGTCAATCGCGTCTTCAAGGCTTGGAGTGCTTCCTCACACTTATCATTCCACTCAAACTTATCTTCTTTCTTCATCAAGGTAGTCATTGGTTTGGCTATTCTAGAAAAGTCTTGCACAAAACGCCTATAATATCCAGCTAAACCAAGAAAACTTCTAATATCGATGACACTCTTAGGTGTAGGCAATTCACTAAATGCGTTGATCTTTGCAGGATCCACTACAACTCCTTCTTTAGACACAAATGTCCCAAAAATGCAACTTTTTCCAGCCAGAATTCACACTTCGATAATTTGGCATACAACTGGTTATCTCTCAATGTACTCAACACAGACCTTAAGTGTCCAGCATGATCTTCTTCACTCTTCGAATACACAAGGATATCATCTATGAAAACCACTACAAACTTGTCCAAGAATGCATGGAATGCTCGGTTCATTAATTCCATAAAGATAGAAGGTGCATTGGTTAACCCAAAAGGCATAACAATAAACTCATAATGACAGTATCTAGTCCTAAATGCAGCATTCTGTATATCGTGATCCGCGATTCTCAACTGATGATAACCTGATCTCGAATCAATCTTTGAAAAGATTCATGCTCCTTTAAACCGGTCAAACAAATCATCTATCGTAGGCAAAGGATACTTATTCTTGATTGTGACTTTATTGAGCTCCCTGTAGTGTATATAGAGTCTCATACTTTCGTCCTTCTTCTTCACAAAACAAGACTGGCGCTCCCCAAGGCGATGCACTTGGTTTGATATAACCTTTCTCCAATAAATCCTCCAACTGACCTTTCAACTCACTCATTTCTGCTGGAGCCATTCGGCATGGAGCTTTTGAAATAGGTGCAGTTACAGGTGCTAAGTCTATGGTAAATTTTATAAGTCGATTGGGCGGCATTCCCGGGATCTCTTCCGAAAACACATCCAGAAATTCATTCACAACTGCAATGTCCTCAGGTTGATCCTTCATCACATGCTCTAGGTTTCTCACATTGCACAAGAAAACGGGGTTTTCTTTATTGACTAGCTTCACGAGTTCCATGTCCGTGATGACTCTTACACTTCTAGGCTTTCCAAAAAGATGATAGGACACTACCTTTCCTACAATAAATCTCAAATGAATCTTCTACTTCTCACAATAGATTTTGGCTTTGAACATTGCCAACCAATCCATACCTAAAATTACGTCTAGTTCTCCCAATTCAAACTCAATTAGGCTATATAAGAATATGGTTTTCGCTATGGTCAAAGGCACATCTTTATGGATCTTGGTACACTTTACTATCCTACCAGTTGGTATAACTATGGGTACCTCAATTGCTTCAGATTCTCTCAATCATAGTTTCTCCAAAATACCCACTGATATAAACGAATAAGTCGCACCAGAATCGAATAGTACTTTAACTAAGATGGAGTTAATACAAAAAGTACCGTCTATAACGTCGGACGAAGTTTTTGCTTCTTGCCTAGTGATCACATTCAGCTTTACCTGGGCAACTCCTTTGTTATAGGCACCTCCATTGGCATTCCTATACGTGTTTCGGTTCCCATTTTGCTGATAGTTTCCCCCAGACTTTCCATTATTCT
The DNA here is from genome assembly GCF_020520425.1 of Spinacia oleracea. Taxonomy (NCBI): domain Eukaryota; kingdom Viridiplantae; phylum Streptophyta; class Magnoliopsida; order Caryophyllales; family Amaranthaceae; genus Spinacia; species Spinacia oleracea. Next base: position 102,695,479 of record NC_079490.1, on the reverse strand, counting down.
GGCCATTGTTATTGTTGTTACCGCCTTGGTAACCTCTCTGGTTTCCACCATTATTCCTTCCATTCCGGTTTTGGTTATTCCGGTTGTTGTTCTGGCGGTTGTTCTGCGAGTTGTTCTGATTAGGCTTCCCATTTTTAGCCCAACATTCAAATTCTCTATGGCCTGGCTTCTCACAGAACCTACAGATCACTGGATTACCATCACAATCCTTTCCAGGGTGATTGTTATGGCAACGTCTGCACTCATAAACTCTTGTTCCACTTCCTGCAGACTGGTTTCTATTACCATTATTGTTATGGAAGTTGCTGTTCCGATTTCCACCATTGTTTCCCTTGAACTGGAATTGGTTGTTCCCTTTGTTCTTTTTGAAGTTATTCTGATATTATTGGGTGCCACCCTGAGTCTGGTTCCCAACATCCTTTCTCTTCTCACCAACTCCGTTCTTTCTTTGTTGAAGCCTATATAAATGGGCAGCTTTCCCATACAAGGTGTCTAGACTAGTGAAGGTCTCTCCAACTAACATCAACTATAAACCCATAGTTAGTATGCACTCAAATCTTTGAGCCCTAAGCTCTTTCGTTTCCACCACTTCAGGTGCAAACCTAGACAACTCTATGAATTTAGAATATTATTCCGTCACAAACATCCCTTCCATTCTTAGTTCGATGAACTCTTGGGCTTTCTGCTTTTTCAGATATGGTGGGTAGACCTTATTCCTTAAGGAAACCTTAAATGATTCCCATCCAAAGTTAGGTGTATCTCTCAAGGTTTCTTCACATCTTTTCCACCATAGATCATCTTCTCTCCTAAGGTAATATAAAACACTATTAACCCTAAGGTTCTCTCGGCAATTCACATCCACTATTAGCTTATTGAACTCTCTTAACCAGTTCTCAAGTACACTTGGGTGAATCTCCCCTTGGCACATAGGAGGCTTACTCTGGGCCACCATCTTAAACATTTCCCCAGTCGGATGAATCACTGGGTTATTTGTAACTTGTGTTAAGTTCTGCACTACTTCAACTAATTGTCTAACCACATCTGCAATCCCTTGGTTAGCCATATTCCTCCTCCTGAATAAAATAAAATACTAACTTCAATGACTGGGTTGGACACGACATTACTAAACTATTACTTCAACAAACAAGTCAAACAATAGCACATAAGGCCACAAAATTTCGGTCCCAAGGGAAAGGGGCACCACTCTTCGGGCCAATTCCCCTCTTTGTTCGCATCACAAAATTAAGTGGTAGAAAATTCAACCACCATACATGTATAATTTCATTGAAGAAATAACAATAAATCCCTTTGCTATCTCTCAACTTAAATATGAAACTTAGAATTTAAGGATACGAAAAGAATCTAAATGCTTTTATTACTTCAACGAAGGAGTTCTACATCATATGGATAGTACTTTATTCACTAAACCATAAATAATAGATAACTTAAACCATAAATAGTAGCTTTGCTACTTTATTATTCAACCAAAATAAATGAATACTAAACTATTACAATTTGAAAACTTGTAGTTACTCTTCTAACCAACCTCCCCTACAAATTTGAGGAGAAGGGCCTTGATCTTCGGGATCATTTATGTCTTCTTCAGGGTCAAATCATACTCCATATCTTCATCATTTTGTTGGAGCACACTATTCACTTCATCATTAGCTTAATTCTCAACTTCAGTATCACTAGAAATCTCAATTGTTGGTTCGGGGATTATAGGATTAGGATTCTCAATCTCAACAACATCGTCATCACTATCCTCATTCACAACTTCATCACTATCCTCACTCATAGCATTCTCCACATCACTATCACCTTCTATGTGGTTTAAGTGTATATTTTCCATCAACCTACCATCCTCAAAACTTTGTTCTGTAAGTTCTAAAATAATGGTCATAACCTCCATGGCATACTTCCATCTACCATCATGAGTTCCATACTTAAAGTAATTAGGGGTACCACTCTCATAGTGCATGTCCTGAAATTGGTTCTTAAGAGTAATATATGGGTTCCTATGAGGCAACCAATGAATAACTATTTCAGACATTACATCCTTATTCCTTAGATGAGGCATATTCTTGACCGTAGCAAAATAATTGCAAGCGAACTCAATCTTTTTCACATATAGATGCGGAGGCTCAGAATCCAATTTCTCTAGATGTCCTAGATTAGAGAACTTTGAAGGAAATATTTCAATTCCTGAAAACACACAACTTAAATCTAGTCTTACTAACGTGTTCCCAACAAAATAATTCAATTCCCCAAAATAGTTAAGCTTAACACGTTCAATGCACAATTATATGCTTAATCATGAATTATGATGCAATTAATCACATAAAGCAAAATAAACATGATCAACATTAAATACACAATCATGCAATCAAACTTTAACACATAGCACTTAATGAGATGCATACATAAATTAAATTCCCTTCTTAATCTAACCTTTCTCACTTAGAAATAAATGGAAATTTTCGAGATTCATTTAATAAATAACTTCAAATCTAAGCGAAATTATTAAAATTAAAATAAATAATTTACTAATTTACTAATTTTATCCGAAAAATAATTAAATAAATAATTAATTAAATTCGGATTAATAAAAAAAAGTCGGAAATAAGAAAAAAAATCGAACTATTTCGAATAAATAAGAAAATTCAAACCAAATACATAAATTCGGAATTTTAATTAATTTCAAATAACTTAAAATAATTGGTATTTGACTTTTCAAATTATTGAGTACTTAAAAATGACGTTTCAACTTTAGGAAAATAAAATTTCAAACATCCTAAAGTTCCGCAAAACCACTTCGAGAGTATGAATTACTATTAAGTAACTTCTTAAATCGTAGTTTAAGGAATTACCACCTTGCACTATTATTTAATGCAAAGCAGCTCTTAAACTAGAGTTCTGCAAATACCACTTTATAACACCCTAATAATTCCTTATTTTCATAAAACCATTTTCCAACTTAAATAAAAGGAATCACCAAGATATTATCGCCACCGTGATAACGGCTAAGGCTATTTACCAGAATTACGCAGCGAAATTTAACTAACTTTCAAACATAATAATAGTTAATGGAAATCGTACACTTCGTAACCATTAAGGCCCAAATCCATTAACTAAAAGTTTAAGTAATTAATGTAGTCATGACTAGAAAATAATTATAGAGTTTATAAATGCGGAAGAGAAAACAATCTCTTAAACTCAATCCCATTACGGTAACTTCTCCCGCAAGTTATCTCTACAACCCTGTTATTTAAAATCTACTCCCCAACAACGCAAATGCAATGATGGATCATCATAGGGTCATTAAGGCAAAGGCCATGACCGAAGGAAACATGAAGCACGAAGTTAGTGAAAGCTGAGTACGAACAAGCTAGAATGAAATCCTAGTCTAACATGCTTCACTCAACAATATAATAATCCACATGCAAGAGCCATTTAATAAAAAGTAATCATGGAGACAAGACTAGACACTTGACACGACTCTTGACTCATAGATTAATTAAGAATTAGCTTCGAACGGGTAAAAGAAAATATCCATAAAAGGAAAGAGGGTGTTGGAAGCCAAACACACACCAATATAATAAATAAATGTCGGACCATACCGACTGTCGGGCCATACCGGCGGAATTCCCGCGCTTAAAAGAAAGAATGAAACAACGTCTTGTATCATTCAAGGATTACTAGTTTTCCGGCAAGACTCCCCCCATTGTTCATACTCGAGGTATATACGTTCCAAGAGTTTTGAAGCTCATTATGGTTGCACTTTACCTTAATTAATATATTATGCACAAGGTGAACTCAAGACACAACAACAAAACATAAAATACAAACAACCAAACAATGAATCTTCATTTTAATCCTTTAGGACTTGTGATCAAACATAGGACTCAAGTGATGTTACTCCCATTGTTCCTTCTCAATATACTATTGAGATAACCCGACATTGCCAGTTAACAAGCGGGGTGTTCACAAGACACGGATAGTCCTTAGATCAATTCACATAGGCTTCCCAAATCATACTCTACAGCAAGGTAGAATAAATGGTGCACAAGGCACACATACTTGGCTCAAAGTATGCTAGACATTCCGTACAATAGCATAAACATAATCCTTGCATGTGAAGAACTCATACATGCATATAAACTTGAACAACATGCTTGACATAATTCAGCGATTATAATTGATCACAGCATGACTGTTCACATAGGTTTCATAATTCAACAATAAACCATAACATGCATGCTTGTTCACAACATCAAACATGAATTCAATAATACTTCAAGTCACATGATTCACAATTAATAATCATCACATAGTCCTCATGTAATTGGTGGTCACCCTAGGCATGTACGTACGGGGGCCACTTTGCGAATCACGACTCAAGGCTAGAAATCACCTCCTATAAATAAAACTTAGTTATTAGCCATGTTCACTAAATTTCCACCAACTTTTATAAACTTTTAAACCTTTAGTTTAATTAGAAATACGTTTCCCATAGTTAAAATAATATTCTCCTTTGAAACTTGAAGTCCTAGTACGAAAATATTAATATTTCGCCTTTAAAAATCATTAAATAACGCTTTTAAGCTTTGAATCAAATCTGAAAATTAGATTTGATTTCCATAATTGAAAATACGTTAAATTATGTAAATCAATTGACCGTTAAATTAGGTTAAAAAAACCCTAACCCTAATTAATCATAAAACCGATTTAAATCATTAAAAGTTGACACTTTATTAAATAAGCAAATCTGAAAATTATAGTTCTTTAATTTAAAATACTCCTGAACAATCCAGACACATAAACATCACAATACGGTGTTCACAACCGTTCCCAGCAATTTAATTAATCAAAATCAATAATAATAATATTATTTAAAAATACGGAATTGAAATAGAATAGGCAAGGAAGAAAAGAATTATACCAACCCGGCTTATAGCACGGTACAATCACGAATTGAATGTGATTGGGCGCAAAAGAGAATTAACGGAATAAGAACAATACACACAACACACACGGTGTTGTGCGGGAACGACAATAGCAAGGCAGCAGGGGCACAGTACTCGTGTGGGCACAAGCGAGAGAAAAGAGAGTACGAGGGAGTGTGTGGCTGGGCGAGCACAAGTTGCAACTAGCAACAACAGCGCAACAACACACTTGACAGCGTGCACGAGTGCTGTGCGGCAGGACAACGAGAGGCGAGCCGAGAGAAAAAGAGAGGGAGTGTGAGGGCTTGCGTGCACGAGGCACGATGGTAGCGAGGGGATTCGACGCTGGGTGCTTGAGGCACGAGCATTGCAGCACAACGAGTAGTGGTGCTCGGTTGTGTGCGACCAAGGGGGGGACGGACGAGAGAAAGAGAGAGGGTCGAGCAAGAGGGAGCACAAGGGAGGAGAGAGAAAGTTAATGAAATATGGGGATCATTAATGTGAGGGGTTATATTTATAGGTTTCTAATCCATAGCGAGTTTAGGTTTAGGGGTTTGCATTGGGCTTTCACAATTGGGTTTGGATTAGAATTAAAAGGTTTAAAACTCTGTTGGGTTCACCAACTTAATTGAATTGGGCTCGGAATTAATTTAAAACATGACCTAATAAATTTTTCTGCTTAAAATAAAATAATAAATTCATTTAATTTATTTCGGAACAAATAAAATAATAATTATATTATTTTAAATAAAAATACATTTAAATCATTTATTAAATGCAATTTTATTTTTAAAATTTACAAAAATACTTTATAAATATAATAAAATATATTTATAAATTCAGAAAAATAAGAGGTATTACAGTAAGAATCGAAGCGATCCCCAAAAATTGAAAACCTAACCCTAACTTCGCCTTTACAAGAGAGTGAGACGACGACAACTGGGGTAGATTTTAAAAAGACAGTTTTTCTCAAAGGAAGAGCAAGAAATTGAATAATTAATACCATAACTGAAACCCTAACCAAAGCTTTACCTTTACCGCCAAGATCGACGTGATCCGACACTACATCACTACAAGAAGACAACGATTCAATTAGTTATGGTATTAAGGTTCCGGTAAGGTTGTTGCAAGCAGATCAACAGACCTTCTTCCCACTTTGAACCAAGGCATATTTTAAACTACTAAAGAAACTATTGTCGTCAGCACCGTCCAATAACTTCAAAGGTGATCAACTACCCTTACTTCGGCCACCCAATATACGAAACCCTAACTTAAATCCTTGGTCAAAATCCTTGTTGCGAGCTTCGCCGACGAGCAAACTAACCACCTAAACTATTTCGGAGGCTCACCGGCTGGCCGAGATAGGCAGTAAGTTAAGGCCGCCGGTGAGCAAGAAGAATAATACGGTTTGGTGTTTTGCGGGGGGGGGGGGGGGGGGGGGGGGGGTGTTAGAGAGAAGTCGTAGAGTTTAGTGTTGGGGTTGTTAAAAAAAAGTTAAAAAAAACAAAAATAACTATGGAGGTCAATTGAAATTACATTTATTCCCAAACAACATAGAGGATTTGAAATGATGAGTTTAGAATTCTTGTTTTTCCCAAACGCATTTTTTGGAATTCAATGTCAGAATTTGAAATCATGGAATTGAAACTCATCATTTGAAATGAGACGCTGATATCCAAATACCACCTAATTTGAGTTAAAATTTCAATTCACTAAACTAGATTTATTGCATCATCGAAACAAGTTATTTAGTCAATTCTAGAATTCTGAAGGAACGCCCATAATAAAAAAGACCATCAAGAATTTGCATTTGGAATTGGTGCATAATCCAAGCCTAGAAAAATAAGTTCAATCCGTAAAATTTGAAATCAAATTTTAAATGATAGCATTTGAAATCCACTAGAAGTTCAACTGACTATTTTCCTTTCTCCTTTGCTCCCCCAAACGGCCCCAAGCATTGAAACATCTTGATTCTTCTTTTATTTACTTGGCCGCCTTTGATGACCACCTAAAATCTAGATCTACTCTCTCCTCTTCTGTCCTCTCAACCCCCATCAATTATCTTTCCTCTTCACCCTTGTTCTCTCTCCTTCACCATTCTTTCTCCCTCCTCCTCCATTGTCACTACCGCCACCACCAATTTTCTTAATCCATAGTTGAAGTTTTTTATTAATTAATATAGTCAATCATACGGTGGCCTGATTTTTTGGGATCATTAAATGAGTTGTTCTTTCATATTTTAGAGTTCAGATTATGCTTTGACTTAATTTAAATTTGAGTTGATAAACTCAATTTTCGCTTAGAACTATTGATTGATTTAATTCTAAGTTTGAATGAAAAATTTCTCTCTTTTCAGCATATGACCTAATTGTGCAATAGTTATCTTCTTCAAAATTCGTTAATGGCAAGGCAAATTCAATTCCATAATTAAAATTCCAGCTCACCTCCATGCAAACATCATGTAATGTTTGAAATAACGGAATTAAAATTCTCATATTTTCCCAAAACATATTTTGGAATGAAGTTGCTACTCCCTCCGTCTCTTTTTGTTTTTTACGTTTGGTATTTTGCACGCGTTTTAACGACTAATTAATGTGCATTGAGATTCTTCTAAGTTTTTCATGTAAACGAGGAAAATTACGTTTATTTATAATGTTTTCACTCTTATCAAAATTCTGATATGGGGAAAATGAGAAAAAGTTAATGTTTTTATGGAAAAGTGTGAGGGATTAAATGAAAATTGATTTAATTGGTTAATATAATAATGGGGTACAAATTTTGATAGAATATTAAATCATTCATGTGATAATATAAAAGGAAATGTAAAGAACATTTTGAAACACCAAAAAAGGAAACGTAAAAAACAAAAAGAGACGGAGGGAGTATTAGATTTAAAATTTAGAAATTGAATTCAACCATTTGAATGAAATTCATGAAGGTATGCATTTAATGTTAAGTCTAATAAATGCGGTTCAGTATTAATTAAACAAGTTAATAAATTCAGTGAGATCAAGTGAGCTGAATGCCTAGCTAGAGGTCGCTTCAGTTCAAGTGGAATTAATAATATTAATCCACATCTTACTCTTGACTGAACCCGTAGGGTCACACAAATAGTACGTGAACGGATCGGATCAAGTATTTAAGTGAATATATTATTCATTAAATACTCTATTTATGAACATTCGGAAACGACGGATCTCGGTTCTAGTGGGAGCTGAAATCGTCAAAAGGCAAAATATAGAATGCTCCGGAAATGATGATATTGCCGGATACGGAAATATGGATCATGACGGAAATATAAATATTATCCAAGTCGTAGATGTTGCTGGAAACGAAAACATGGTTCGTATCGGAAAATATTATCGGAAATAGAAATATTGCCGGAATCGGAAATATTGCCGGAAACGGAAATATTACCGGAATCGGAAATAAATTCCGGAATCGGAAATATTAACGGAAACGTTAATATTTGTTCGAATCGGAAATGAATTCCGAAATTCGAAAACGAATAAGAAGCGCGACGTGCGAACGCTCGACGAACGATCTTGCGAGACGCAAGGCCCAGCGCCAAGCAAGCCTCCGCATGGAGCAGCGAGGCAAAGGGGCCGAGCAGGAGCGCCCAACGAAGTGGGCCGCGTGCTGCTTGATGCCAACGCCCAGCGCGCATGGGCCGAGCAAAGCAGCAACGCCCACTCATGGCTAGCGGGCTTCGTGCTACACGACCAAAGCAACGTGGGCTCAAGGCCACACGTGCAAAGCCTTGGCCGGCTAGGATTGCTTGCTTGTCAAGTAATCGTGTTTTCCTAATTCTACTAAATTAGATGTATTAGTTAAATCTAAAATACTTAGTATTTAATTAAACCTAAAGTTCTAATGTTATTAATTAACTAGAATCCTAATGGATTTAGTTAATCGATTCCTAGTAGAATTCAAACTCCTTTATTTCCACCCTATAAATATGTGGTTCATGATCACAATTTACAATGCAATTCAATATTATACTATTCTAACTTATTAAGTTCAAGAGAGAATTTAATATTTGCCTAATATTATTGTGAGTTTCTCGAGTGCACATAAAACCTTAGAGAATATTCTAGTTGGTTGAATCTAAGGCGGATCCGAACGTGCTGTGGACTATCTGCGGAGGGGCGACATTTGGAGTCCTATACTTGTTCTTGTTCGGTTCGGGGGCAGCTAGGGAAGGCACGCATCACATTGTATGTATCCTAATTATGCTAATTGACTATATGGCAATTAATTTGGATTCCTGGCTTTATTGTTTTTCCGCATGAATTATATTGTTTACATTATTCATAACCCTACAATTCATGTTTTCAATCACAACCGTATAAAATTTTACAATAAGAAATTAGACACAAAATATAATTAATACGTAGTAGCTTTTTCCGTTTTAAGTCATTGTTGTATATATGAATTTATTTTTTTATTATTTTTAAAAATTTAATTTACTCAAAAACGTAAGTGGTATCGCTTTGATCTGGTTGCGTGTGCTCTATATGCAAGTATGCAACTGAGTGTAGCGTCTAATTTGTTGTCTGTTTTTTTTTTTTTTAAAAAAAAAATTGCAATCAAGAGGGGTAAAGCCCATAAGAAAGTTAAAAATTACAAAAGTTAACGAAAGTAAGTAAAAACCAACCGGGAAACAAAAACTAAAGCAAACACAAACAACCTTCCAAACTCGAAGCTTCGGCCTCGCTTGATGATCCTCATCAACCGGTACCAAAGAGATTGAGTCAAAACCTTCTCCAATAAAACGGTACATAGGTCCTTACGGACCGCCTAAAAATCACTACTTTTGGGTTCGAACCCACCCCGACCCCAAAGTTAGGCCCTGTTCTGTTCGACTTATTTTGACTTATTTCAAACAAAATAAGTTCAGATAAGTTCAGTTAAGTTCAGATAAGTTCAGATAATATAAGTTCAGCAAAAATAAGTTTTTTTCAGACATTTTCACACACAAATAAGTTTATTTCAGACAAAATAAGTTTTTTTCAGATAAAATAAGTTCAGATAAGTTCAGATAAGTTCAGTTAAGTTCAGATAAGTTCAGATAAGTTCAGTTAAGTTCAGATAAGTTCAGATAATATAAGTTCAGTCAAAATAAGTCCAATAGAACGGAGCCTTAGCTAACCAATCAGCTGCTCGATGAGATTCTCTGCAGCAGTGCGTAATTGTAACCTCCCACTCTTGACGTCAAATGAGAGCTTTAAACTTATGAAGGATATGAATGTAAGGAGAATGGGAAGGAACATCTTCCACTCCTTTTGGAATTATTAGGGTGTTACATGTGCAGTCACGACGAAATAATGCCGCGAATCATCTCCTTATTTTTCAACACTAAAATTTGATTAGAAATCCACATTATATAAAATGAAAAATAAAAAACCTAACTACATGAAAAATAATGGAGGAGAGATGAAGGGTAGAGATGGAATAATACCTCAATGACGGCTCTCAATCTCCACAACAACAACAACTAGCACGACACCCAACCCGAACCCAACAATACCGCAACATATATCCTCTCCCTCGAACAACTAGATATGGTTGGCTTCTTGCGACGACGACAAGGACAACACGATTCCTCTTCTTTCTTTCGACCACTAACCTGAACAATAATATTTAAAAACAATAGAAAGTTGCAAAATAAAAAAACCAAAGATGAATGGAGGAGAGAGATTGAAGAGTATTCGAATGCATTAATAACAAGTTGAAGTTCGAATAACCCTAACCTCCGATGGCAAGGAGGCAACATTCTCAACACCATCCGACGACAACGGAATTATCATCCTCACACCTCCAGTATGTTGCACCACCACTTACACCGCCAACAACAAGCCACTTACACGATGAAGAAGACGAAGACGCTAAGAAATCTCCCACCGGCGAGGAACTTTCGCGGGTCAAAAAATTCTACTCGCAACTTCACCTACGTACCACCAGCCTTGATGTAGGTGAAAGGAGGTCGACGAAAATGGAGAAGGTGGCGAGGATGTGGCGAAGACAACGACAAAAAGGTGTCCGAGTTTTGGAGGAGAGAGGCAGAAAGATCTTGAGAAGATGGAAAAATGAACTAGGGATCGAAGTTTGATGAAAAATAGATTTTCATACGATATAAAAATTAAACCGTGACCATACTCGCGTATATTGATCCATGACCCAAACCAAGTACTCCGTATAATGTACTCCCTCCGTCTCTTTTTGTTTTTTTACATTTTCCTTTTTGGGTGTCCCAAAATGTTCTGTACATTTCCTTTTATATTATCACATAAATGATTTAATATTATATCAAAAATTGTGTCCAATTATTATTTTAACCAATTAAATCAATTGAGTTATTTAATCTCTCAAACTTTTCCATAGGGATATTAACTTTGTCTCATTTTCCCAATATCAGAATTTTGATAAGAGTGAAAATATTATAAATAAACGTAATACACATTAATCTATACTAATATATTAAAAGGCGTTTATAAGAAAGTATATATGTGCCACGTAGATCCCTCCTTATTATGCCACATCACCACTACTAAGTATAATGACATATAGTTGACAACCAAAAAGCATGTATCAAGGATTGAACACAATTTAAATAATAAATAAATACAACCTTTTCAAAATGAATAATAATGAATTAAAAGGAAAAAAAAGGGAATTAATTACTTAACTTATAATAATCAACTAATCATGAAAAAAGAGAAATCGATTTTGTTTTGATTTTTGGATATGGGAAGGAAGTTTGTTGATCGACCACTGATCTTGCATGGAAATCAGATAATAGCACCACATACACACATATTTAAAATAAGTAAATTCCACTAAAAATAAAATTCGACGCCCGGACCACAAACTAGTTAATCGTTAAAACACGTATAAAATACCAAATGTGAAAAATAAAAAGAGATAGAGGCAGTAGTATTTTATGCCAGACGGCCTTGCATAAAAGTTTGTAACTATCGTAAATCGTAATCTCTCGTGAATAGGAAACAACGGTGTACACAGAAAATAAAAACAAAAGGTATTCAACTCTTCGTCTCCTTCTTCTTCTCTCTGGCCTCCGGCATTCCATTTCAGACACCGGAACTCCACCATGTGGAGAACCTCCATTTCTCTCTCTTTAAAGAGACTAAACCATCTGTCTTACCTAAACCCTAACCCTTTTTCTTCACTGCAAAAGCGTTCTCCATCTTTTGATACTATCCATGGCGGATTCAGCTCTTTTTCTCACCTCTACTCATCTACGATCCCTAAATCATATGATTCCACCAAACTCGATTTAGGGTTACGTCGTTTTTCTCAATTAGGGATTTCTTCTGCTGCTACTGTCGATGTTTCGTCAACTCTTTCTCGCGATCTTGTTGGTGCCTTTTCGCATTATGGTCGCTGTTATTGGGAGCTCTCCAAAGCCAAGTTAAGGTACGTTTGATTTCCCCCCTCCAATTTTCAAATTTTAGGGTGATTTTTTTTATCATAATTGTGTCTTTTCAGCTGTTTTGTTTAGTTAGGCTTGTTTATTTGATTGGTGGTGATGCAATTTATGATGTTCTTTTGGTTTATTGTGTTTCTATATTATCAGTTATCATCATTTGGGGTTTTTCTGTGTGTATGAGTAGCAATGCGAAAAGGTCAAGTCTTGTGCTTGGGTTAGGTATAATGAGTATTTGATTGTAGGGAAAGGGGGGATGTTTAGTTTTGGGAGATATCTCTTGTTTTCTGGTGAAGGGAGTTATGGGTTACTCCAGCGAGATTAGAGAAGTGTATTTCTAATGGTGTAGGATTAGAAATGAGAAGACTAGTGTGGATGTTGTCAATCAATAGAAGGTAGTGCACGATAGCCAAGTTGCCATTGAATGATAATAATTAGGCTTAACTCTTTTTTTGACGGGAAAGGACATCACAATGAAGCGTATTTTAGGTAATGAAGGCTGATGATAAAAATTAATGAAATGTAAGTCCTAATTGGATAGGAGAGAAAGAACACCTTTTTATACAAAAACTAGGCAAAATTGTCAAAAAGTACTTTTTTTTTTTACCTCAATTTGTGAGCTAGTACCTTATATTTTCAGTTTTATCAAATAGTATGTTGAATTAAAAATTTGTTTTAAAAATGGTACCTTGTTGCAAAATTCCACCTAGCCAAAAATCACGCGCCTATGTTAACTTCTTCTAAGAACAGCAGAACAACAACATTAGACAAGAATTTTAGATTTAAACTCATTTATTTAGGAGGGAAAGCAGCTGAAAATACTTTGAATTTGGTAAGATGATGAGCGCGTGATGATTTCCCTCTAAAATTGTGGCAATTGCCGGAATAAATGGCCAGAAAATTGTGATTTTGGCCGGAATGTTGCAACAAGGTACCATTTTTAAAACAAGTTTTTAATTCAAGGTACTATTTGACAAAACTGAAAATATAAGGTCCTACCTCACAAAGAGAGGCCAAAAGAAGGTACTTTTTGACAATTTTGCCAAAAAACTATTGTTCAAAATAGCACACATCTCATGTTCATTTATCATAATGTTATGTTTTTTTTACATATGCAACTATGTTCTTTTGGTGCATAGTAAACATAGTGTGTATCAGTGTATGTTAAAAACATGGCATTCTAATAAAAGAACTAAGGTACGTTTTTATTGCAATATTTAAACATAAATTAATATATCCTCTACTTATTTATTTTTAATTAAATGTATTTTCATTTACATATGCACAATGCAATTGTGTTATTTTTGGTGCATAGTGAGCATTGTGCACATGTTTCTGTAATCCAAGCATTTTCCACGGGGTTCCTTCTTTCTAAATGCACTACCAAATTGTATACACAATCATCTCCAAATTTCAACGACCCAACCTTTAATAGTCCTTCTTTCCACACCACAAGAATGTCTTTGACAGAACAAGCTTACAGCCTTACACCAAGCTTATCCCAAACAAGGTTGAGCATAAGTGCAAAAGAAATAGAACTACACCAGGCTTGATTATGTCCCACTATCTAGCCCCACATCCAGCGGGCCTGGGCCTGGCCCTGGCGGGCCTCACACTGCCAGTTTGGTATAGGGTCATAAATAGAGAATTAGTTAATATGAGAGATTGCATGAAATGTCATGTGTTAATTTGTTATTACTACTTTTTGCCCACCGCTAGAGTTGGTAATAAGTAGTGCTGAAATCCAAATTAGAACACTTAGCTGGGGTAGAGAAGCATACCTTAGACATTTACGTGAAACATGAGAAATTGAGAATCAATTTTACTGACGGTTACTTTCCATTACCTCAATTTATGAGGATGTAAAAATATGGGTCATCAGGGGTCAGGTTACAGGAATACTTAAAGCTCACTTACAAACAATTTTATTTCTACTTGTACAGTGGATTGTTTATAGAAGGGTCTACTGTCTAGTGTTTGTTTATTTCTTGGAAGGAAGAGCCTTCTTGAGGTTATAAGGCTCTTGTACTTCTTAAATGAAGTGATATCCTGATATTTAGGCACTTGAAATGTTAGAAGGCGATAACTAGAGGTTAACATCACATTGGTAAGGTTAATGACTTAATGGGAAGTCCATTGCAGGATTTGTTGACTTACGGGAATAGATAGTTGTTAACATGGTTTTGGTAGTTGGATCTGGATGTTTAGTATTTTACACTTTTTTGTTTGCTTTGATGGTCCATATACTCCCTCCGTATGATTTTAGGAGTTACATATACTTACCCCTTGCAGCCGTATTTATTTAGCGGTTACATATCTATTTTTGACAAGTTTTTAACCCACTCCCAAATTATTTAACATATCTTACTTTTCTATGGGGCCACCACTATAATAAATTTCCTCTGTACTTTGATTAAAATACTTTTCCCACCATCTTTTTTATATTTGTTATTACTCCCTCCTCCAATTGCTTTATTATTTATATTACATTCAATTCTCATTTCTTAATACTTGTGCCGGTCTAACATGTTACTCCTGAAAAAATACGGAGGGAGTAGCTATTTTATATTTAAGGATGTTTGCAAAAAATTTATAACGACATTTTGTCTTGAGTCTTGACTAAGATACAAGTGAAGATTCACTTTAAAATTGACTCTGTTTGTTGGATCCCATAAATGTCATTCTTTTATTCGTTTTTCTTTTCTGTATTTCTTACTTTTTGTTGGTCTGTTAGTTTGTCTTCTTTCTACTTAAATGATTGTTTGATTTCTTTTGTTCATTCTTTTTTTTTTGCTTTGTTGTAAATCTCAGCATGCTGGTGGTTGCCACTACTGGGACTGGATATGTTCTTGGCAGTGGTCAGATCATTGATCTTGCTGGCCTTTGTTGGACTTGTGCTGGTACAATGATGGTTGCAGCATCTGCTAGCTCTTTAAATCAGGTTAGCTGTTAGATTTCCATGGATACTGTGCCATTTCCTTACATATTTCGGCTCCCAAATACTAAAGCACAATTTTCTTATTACAGAATACAAACATCTTTTTTCAGTTCCCAGTTTTATTCTCTCATGCTTGATAAGTTGATACCTTTTTCCACTTAGTCAATTGTTGATTAGAATTCGCATCCTTCTAGATTAGATATCTATTGTACTCTTTGACATCCCCTTCACAACTTTGCCACAAAGGTTGTCTAACTTTAGCATTTCCTTGAGAGACCCCTTGTTGATGGATAAGTGGATAACCGATAACTGGATAAGTGATAATGTTGGATAAGTGATAATGTTTGAGTTGTCTTTGCTTATCAACTTGTACTATTTTGTTACTCGGTTACTCCCTCCACCCTATATGGCATCTTGAAAGGCATTCATGCTGGCTATAGTTTTAAAAGTATTCTTTATAGGTTAAATCCAGTCAAGTAGGTCGTTACTAACTTCCCCTAATCAAACGAATTACCTAAACCAACCACTAAAACAAGTAAAGTGGTAAGCAATGGTCAAAATTCACAAAGACTAAGGACACACTGGTTAATGCTAATCGAACAATCGAACAATAAGCTAGATCGAAGACGGGTAGAGAAAATCACTAACCAACCACGATAAACAAACTAAGCTAACTAAAACAAAGATAGGGAATGGGCAGATAAACAAAGATAGGGAATGGGGTTAAGCACCAACAAATCATGGAATAAAGACAAGACGAATGAAAACAGAGGATAAAACACACACCACATGTATGAACGTTGAATTCACAAATAACAATTTCCTTAAGCATCAAGCATGAACTCTCGTTCCACACTATGATGCTGGGGTAAATCAAAGTCTCAATTCGACCAAATAGTTAAAGTTAGGTCTTCAATCCATTTCCAACATCCAAGTAGCTAATGAATGCAACAAATATTGAGAATGCTCAAACATGCAATAATTTAATTATGAGAATCCCCAATTTCAATCTCATATCGATAACCAATCAATGTTGGGTTTTCATCCAAACCTAACACTATTCCACCAACATAAAAGTAGGAAAGTTAAAGAAATTACTCCACAACTAAGAACATGAAACTAAGCAATAATACCAACTAATCTAAGCATGAAAACTAATCTAATAAAACAATTAAAAGAAAGCAATAAAAAGAGACGAAAGAGAGTACAAAAATTGCTCATTGATTTTGATAGTGGAAATCCTCGAAACAAGTTGTCACCTTGTACATCAAATCCTTAAATCACTCTTTGATTCTCTCTAAAAGCTAACTAAAACCCCCTAAATCCTAGAAATTGGTCTAATTATGTACCTCCCTCCATCATGACCCCAAAATTGGGTATTTATACTACAAGTTAATCATGAAATAAAAGAGGGAAAAATAAAAGGAAACAAAAATCTAAAACTAATTCAAAAAGAATAAAATGAAAGGAAAATAAAAGAAAAATAGAAAATCAGGAATTCGAAACAGAAACTCCCAAAAATATCAGACCCATCTTCCTCCTCGTGGTTTCCTTTTGCGCCGCTTCAATTGGAGGAATCTTCCAATCGAAACCGTAAGATGCATATTATCATCCTTCACAAATCAATCGCATTCATCGGCCTCAAATGGAAGCGTAGCCGTTGACCTTCATTAACCCGTAAAAGACCATCAGCGGACGCGCTAGTGTTTGTCGAACCGGTCGTGCAAATGCTACTGATTCCAAAATGTTATAAAACTTTGTCTCACGCGGACGTGCGACTACACACCAAAGCGAACACTCCTCTTTGAGGTTTCTAGGATAGGCGTCGTTTTTGTTGTGCGGACGAGGAGAGGAGGCTAAGGGGCAGCGTGGTTTTGTGGGAGATGGTGATGCGGGGCTGAGTTGATGGCATTGGCTTGGTTTGTTTATGGAGGTGCGTCACTACTGCTATGGCGAGGGAAGATGGGCAGTGTATGTGGTGCTTGCAGGAGCTACAAAGTGGATGTGAGAGGGTGAGGTGAGTGGTTTGCGGTGGAGATGAGGAGGTGCAGCGATGAGATGGAGAGGGGAAGCAAGGGGCTACTTTTGTTGGTGAGGAGGTGGTGTAGGATAGGCTGATTATGTGGTAAAGGATATGAGCCGCTGGAGGTTTAAGGTTCAAACCTGTTTGCAAGTATAAATGTAGCTCAATAGTTGTGTCTGACTTTTGCTGACGGAGCGGCACAATTGACTTGACTTTGAAATTCTTCTCCGTGCCTCGAATAAGCACCTATGCACATAACCAAAGAAGAGGGAAGAAACGAGAAATAAAATAAGGCAAAAATAATATAATAAAAACGAGCGTGACTAAAAAGAAAATTAAATATGAAGGCTAAATTATAACGACTAAAAAATTATTAAAGCAAAGAAAATAAATAAACTGTGAAATTAAGACCTAAAAACTAGCAAAAATCACTAACTAGTAACTACGCTAATTAAACTACAAAATTATATATTAGGAAAGAAAGGCTAAAAATATAGGGAAAAAACCTTTAAAATAACATAAAACTACCCCTAAGAGTGACAGTTATGTCACTCATCACTTGGTCTTCTTGTATACCTGATAAGACGTGGCTATGAAGTATGAACTTTCCTTTTTTGAAAGGAATTATGTGACATTAGAGAGCTGTATTTATAGATTACTAGTTTGTTGTTCTTCTGCAGTTCTACTATGAATAAGCTAGAAAAATAATACTTTGTGGGAGCAGGGTATATTTTCTGCATGAGCTAAATCTGTTGGAAAATTTCTGGCTCTCATGATGCTGTTAACCTAACATGAAATTGGCAACTGCTCTTTTATCTTTCATTTATTTTAGGAACATCTTGTTGCTTCATTCTTAAAAAATGTTTACCATAGTCAACGGCTTCACGCTGCCTTCTCTTTTATTCATGGTTGGTGTATATGCTGTTTCCTTTTTCATTTTCTTGTGTCTAAATTAGCATGTGTGTGTTTCAAGTCACTTTCTACTTGTCTGTTCACTTCTTCAGTTCTTCATCATTGCTCAAATTGCATCTTCTTGACAGGAAAATAAATTAATTAACTTTGACAACTACACCAATAATTTACAAAAATAAATTCCGATCAGCATTAATTTGTCGCCCTAGTAAAGTACTTCCCCCGATTCTATATACATGCAATAATTGACTTTTACGCTAGCCAATGCCTAACTTTAACCATCAGTATCTTTAATTGTACATTAGTAAAAAATATAAAAAGTTGTAAATAACTATGTTTTTCTATCAACGCCTAACTTTATTAGCTTCTTTACGGGCTAAGGCGGTGGGGGCTTTCCGGGGTTGGGCTAACTTGTAGTTCTGATTTTCAGTCTCTTCTGGGGCACCTTGTCCTCTTGACGTGCTTATAATTTTGATTGGATGGAACTTAGCTAAGAAAATTAGTCCCATCCAGTAATTAATGGTCAAATGATGCATTGACAAGTGTGCCGATCAAAGTGATGCATTTAAAAAGAAACAGAGGGAGTATATGTAATAAGGTTCCGCTTATACATTCGTATATATTCATTTCTGTTGAAGACTTCTAATCCTCTTTTAATGTGCTTTCCATTAAGTTTAGAGCCCTTTTAATCCAATGCTGGTCTCGCATATTATCCCAGTGCAACATTTGAAAATGATGATAGATTGATTATGATGATGACGATGATGTTCATATGGTTATTCCCGTTGTTCTTTTAGGTCTTTGAAGTAAAAAATGATGCTAAAATGAAGAGGACGATGCAAAGACCATTACCTTCTGGGCGTTTGACTGTATTGAATGCAGTTGCTTGGGCATTTATAGTTGGGATAGCAGGCACTGGTTTATTAGCGTGCAAGGTGGTGAAATAATGTTCCATACTTCCATTGCTCTGATTTCTTTTTCTTGCTTAGTGGTCTGTGATACTAACATTGCTGATCCTGCAACAAGGTTTTTGCAGGCTAATGCCTTGGCAGCTGGACTAGGAGCCTCTAATCTCCTTCTTTATGCATTCATTTATACTCCAATGAAGCAATTACACCCAGTAAATACATGGGTTGGAGCAGTTGTTGGCGCTATTCCTCCGCTTCTTGGGTAAGATTTATGTGACGGGCAACTGTTGTGTTTGTGTGTATAGAGTGTCTAATTATATCTTGTAATTTCCTTCACTGTTTCACTCAAATCTTCTAACACTAGATTTTAAAGACTTGAGTGAAATTTATCCATTTTCTCGTGGACCCTCTTTCTCTATGAAGTTTTATAGAGGTGGTATGTGGTAAGATTGAAGGTTGATGGTAGAAGAGATCGGAGGCCCTGTTCTTATTTTTAATGTGTGGAAGATCTTTTTCTCAATAATTGTTGCCATCTGTATGCTGAATATTCGGCTTCAGAGTTCAATTGGTAACATACACAACACAGTGTAGATCATGCTGAAGGCTGATCTAGGAAGCGTGGTCTTACACTTGACAAGCACACTAATTAGTTTCTGAAAGCCTACCAAGGACATTGAATATAAGCCAGCGTTTGGAGGGGGGGGGGGGGGTTACTTGTAGTTTGGTAGTAATGATGATATGCTCTTATAGTGGTCATAATAATGGAACCCACTGATTGCAGTATAATAGAAAGGAAAATGGAAAAAATAGAGATACAATCATACACAAGGCATAGAAAAGTCGACACAAAAGTTCACAGGTGATGAAGGTGGAGGTGGCTGCAAAAGGAGTATCCATTTGTGAACCGCTAGATGACAGAAAGGTGGTAAGGGGACCCTCTATCTAACTATAGAAACCCCAATCCAGGGCATTGTGCGTGATGAGATCCCTACTGAGTTGTAGGGGAACTGGGGAAGTTTCCCAAGGAACATGTTTTAGGATAAGGATTATCGTTTCTTTTTTGTCGTTAGGAGTAAGTCATTCATCACATGTTTGTTTAATTTATGGTTTGCTTATTCAGTAACTCCCTACTCTTTTGTCCTTTTTTCCTATTATTAAGGTCATTCAACCAGGAATCTTTAAAGAATTACTTATACTCCCTTTGTTCCTTTTTGCTTGCTTTATATGAGTGGGTAGATACCTCTTGCGTGTGGGATAGGAGAGCTAAGCCGAGAGAGATTGCAGGGACCATATGTATTACAAGGAAATGGGGCAATCTTTTAGAGACAACCGCCAAACGAAATTGGTGCAATCTTTTATGGACTAAGAGACTACTCCTTCCGTCCTAAAAGATTGCCCTAATGCTTTTATTCACTTCATTAAGAATTGAGTATGGTAAAAAACATGTGGGTAGATAGATTTGTCTTTTAGTTAAATTAAATAATAGGTTGTGAGGATAGACATGTGTGGACCACAAACCAAATAAGGTTTGGGGTAAATAAATCACATCCATTTATGGTATATGGGGAAATCTTTTAGGGACAGAGGGAGTAGCTTGTAAGAGGACTTTAAAGGATAAACAATTATTTATGTGTGGAATCTTCTTAGCATTTTGGTGATATATGTAACAAAGGATAGGATTCAAGTTGGGTGGTGACACTTGTCCTTCCTAGATGTTGTTGTGAACTTAGAGTTGTCGTATCAGTTTCAATTTGTCTCCTATAAGACTTGCGCATAGTTGGGTGGCGACACTTATCCTTCCTAGATGTTGTTGACAAGAGCATGAATGATTCTTAAGCTATAGCGTATGCTTTTTTGATTTCCAGCCTTCTTTGCTTGAGTGTCTATAAGAGTTTAAGGGATTGATGTTTTGGTCACTAATCTTTTTCTCTTACATCCTTTGAATAGAATTATTAACTACTGTCATTAGAAAAAGTTATGGATTATCAAAAACTTTTGTGATCATTTTCCCCTTATTCTTCGGAGTGCATCATCCTTGTATCATTTTCCTGATACAATTTTGTCGTTGTATGATTGTGTCATGTTATTACTTTTTTGATAGTTGCTTGGTATATTGCTAAATTTTGTCAATGGTTCATCTAGATTTGTTGTGTATATAGCTTCAACATTAAGTAGGAATCTAGGATTTAGAATCCTTTGTCATATCCCGTGGTGATGTATGCTTGAAACTGAAAATTAAAGGGATGTTGCTGGCGGTAGCTTGTTTACGAGTTCTTTTTTTGAACTTACTCATTTTAGTTACCTTTGACATAATTTTTCTTGCGTAACTTTGTTCGCCACTGCCCTTCTGTTTTCTCCAACCTCAATTATTTCCATGATCTATCTCAATGGCTTTGTCTTCTAGTTTACTTGGTTGTTATAATGAATCTTATTTTTTTGTCCTTTCTCCTGCCATTGACAAGATAATTCTGGAAATGTGGTGTCGAATACAGCTATGCTGCGAGACATTGTTTGCTTAGAATCTCTTTCCATATGGAAAAGCCTCTCTCGCGATATGATAGCTCATGGTTCTTCTGCTTATATTAGCGCTTGAGTCCACCTGCTAAAGATTGGGAGTAAGTTGGGAATACCAAAATAGTGATGCCAAATCTGGATAAAAAGTATTCCCTTCGTCCCAAATTACTCGTTACACTCACCTTTGCACAAAGTTTTAGGTGATAAGTGGTTGTTTGGTTATTAATTGTTATTTTATTGAAAAGGTAAATGTGATAGGAGTTAAGCGGGGTATTGTTTTAATTGAATGAGAGCGGGTGTGAGACCAAACTTTGTTAGTCGGAAGAGAGAGATAATAAATAATTGTGGGGTCATTCCTAATTTGGAAGTGTAACAAGTGATATGGGACGGATGAAAAAGGAAAGTGTGACAAGTAATGTGGGAAGGAGGGAGTAGAAATTTTGGTGCTTATAGTTCTGTTGCCAATTGTCATACTCCTCCAGTGTTATTTTTCTTTTCATTTTCCTCCGCGGAACCCACAACCACCTTTGAAAAGGCGCAATCCTTAACTGTTCCATCTTTCTGCTTACCTTTTTTTTTGTTATTAATATTTGTAAGGTCTCCAAACTCGTAAAGGCATATTATCTCCGAAGAGGTGCTTTCAGTAAACTCAATACAGACGGTAAATTGCAGATTTAGAAACCAATTTCAATAATGGTTTTACCTGATTTGTGTCATGTGTTTTGCCAATTGAGAGACTTCAATCTTTTATTGTCGCATTGTCGGCTTGTTATTTAGTTGTGGCGTCAATACTTGAGATTGTAATGTAGGGTGTATCTGCCTAGCCACGAGCACTTGCTGGTTTCCTCTCAATTTTGTTAGGCATAGGAGCTGAAAGGAGGACTTGTGAAATTATCAATCCGCCTGGGTGCAATACAGATAACCATTTAAATTTACAACTACTAATTGCACAGATTACTCTGTATTTCTCAATAGATATCCCCCCCTCTTCACGAGCTAGAATTCTAGACTGGAAGTTGGCTCAGAGTATACGTAAATAATTTTGTATCTTTCCAATTGTCGTCCATTTTGAGTTTGCATTTTCTAATATTGTATCTGGACTTCTATGTACTAGAAAAATGTGGGGAGAGATCCAAATTGGTTAATAGATTTTTGTTTAAATAAGTTTTATAAGTATGAGCTGCATCACATTTTTGAGACCACCAGCAAAGATAAGCATTGCACTTGAGTCTTTTTGAGATGACAGATATCAGACTATTCTATCATTGCATGTAGAAGTTTGCATGCGTATTGGAAGTGTTATGTAATTATGCTAACATCACTTGTTGGGGTTGCAGGTGGGCTGCTGCTTCTGGTGAAATTTCTCTTAATGGGATGATTCTACCTGCTGCACTTTATTTTTGGCAACTTCCCCATTTTATGGCCCTTGCATACTTGTGCCGTGACGATTATGCTGCAGGAGGGTATGTAACATTAGAAATCTGTGGTGTTTATGAATTACAATAGTCACTGATGTGTTTTATGTAAAGCTGCGTAAGTAGTACTGTAGTAGGATCCAAATTTGGAACGGACATCACAGTAGTGACAAGAGGAAAAAGTGTAATTTTGGGAGCATAGAGTTGGCAACAGCATTTGAATATGTTTAAAATAGAAATTCAGTTATTTATCTTCTTTGCCTTGGCCTTTGTTTCGTTGAGGCTAAGGCAGTTAGACGTCTCAATTCCAGTAAGGTCTCTCACTTTTCCAGTCCTAAGCACCGTTACCTGGTTCGCTAGTATGAGATTGGGTACGGGTTCGCAATTCGCTACCTAATTTGCTGAATTAAACCAAAATTATACCATTTTCATGTTGTAATTCGCTTTTTCGGTTCGTGGGGTGATGGGAGGATTAGGTAACACTGGTCCTAAGTGATAGGAACTGCTACTCCTGAATGACCCACTACTGAGATACATAAAATCAGTATTCTTGGACTTTGAACGGATTCACATAAAATTAGTATTCTTGGACGTAGGACAAAATTTAACCTTGATATAAGTCTTCTATTTCTGTCAGACACCTGGCATCTTGAAAAGTGCCTTCATGTCATTGTCTTAGAGCTTGCTCAAATGGATTGATTATATACAGAATGTACTTGCTGTTATTGGTCACAACAAGGTCTTTACACAGGTTACAATTTTAGGAGCAGCATGTTTTTTCAGTTTGTCCACTGGAACATGTCAAACAGGCTAATGTTCTTGCTGATGTTCTTTTATCACTACTGCTGATGTCTTACGGTATGAAAACGTCTAGCCATGTCAAACAGGCTGGTCAGGTTGGGTTTGGGTAATGTAACTATATATTTGGCTCATTTTGGTTTTGGGTTGTAATTGCATGATTGTGGTCCAAGTGTATCGGTTATGAGTCAATAAACGGGTTTATATAATTTCTTCTACTATAAGTGCTGATAATATGAAAAAAATCTCTATCCTAAATCGAATAACATTGAATTCTTACCTAATGAATTACAAACAGACTTCTATCCTAATTTTGTTTTCGCTATTTCTAGAACCATGTACTTATTGATGCACTATGGCTTATTATTTTGGCTTTTTTTTACAAATACTTGCTGTACTAAACAACTAAAGTTTTGACCCATGGATCTTTTCAGTTCGACCTAGTAGAAGTTAGGTTTAACCCACCAATTATCAGATTATTTGGGTTCGATCAATTTTGGGTTTCGGGTCACAAACATGTGTTCAAGAATCAAGAGCCATTCTTTTCGTTGTTGGTGTTTGGTAATGTCAATTTTTGACTTAGCTATGCAAAATAGATGTTTGAACCCTAATCCCGAGGGGAAGTATTTGTTCTTTGTTAGGACTTGGACTAGTATTTTTCATATCATAGCAACATAGGATGGGAACAGGAAGAATACTGAATGTTTAGCAGGACTCATATTAGGTGGATTGATTCAATTTTCTTAAAGTTTCCATGTTTTTTACATGCAGGTATAGGATGATTTCTCTTACTGACACCTCTGGTAGAAGGACCGCCTTGGTTGCACTGAGGAATTGTCTATATCTTATTCCTGTGGGGTACTTGGCATACGAATGTGAGTGACTTCCACAAGATTCGTATACTAATGAGGAAAAGACAAGTTTCTTTAGATTAATTTATTCTGCTCATTTGGATTCCGTTCTGATGTTTCCTGTGTATTTGGTATTTATAGGGGGTTTAACCTCTGGATGGTTTTGTCTTGAATCATCATTGCTTACTTTGGCGATCGGTGGTACAGCAATGTCTTTCTACTTGAACAGAACAACGAAGAATGCTAAGAGAATGTTCCTGGCCAGCCTTGTTTATCTTCCAGTATTTATGTCAGGGCTTATGTTTCACCGTCTGTATAATAATTGGCAGGCCACACAAACTGTTCCATCATCAAGGTTTATGCAAGAGAGTGATTATGCTGACAATGAAAAGCAGTTAAGAAAGACGTCTTCAAGTAAACAAGGGCGGCCACCTGTTGCTTATGCATCTGTAGCACCATTTCCTTTCTTGCCTGCTCCATCTTACTCACATTACTAGAAACTGGAGTTTCTATACTGTATAATATGGGAGTAAATCTTTTTTCCCTCATTTATGTAGATCATTCTTGCTTCCTTTTCTGTTATTTTATGCTGGATCCGAAAAGGCTATTCTTATGACCGTTGTAATGTAATGTTGCAAGCCGCAGGGGAAATTTTGTCCATTTTGTTGTCTTTGATGTAGCTTTCCGTTGGCTTGTGTAATTTTTATTCTCAATAAATCAGATTGGTAACTTTCCATCATTTTGGTTGCTGCTGTATTTTGGGCAATTAAAGAGCATGATATTAACACCCACCCTGCTACTTTTACTTGGAACACAAAATGCCACTCTGAAATAACCAATCAACACTAAACAAAGGACACATCGCAGGGGTCTTGTTCATTCAGCAAACTGCAATTGCTTAATGTTGTGCTGTAGTCATTTCTGCTTCCCTGACACAGTACAGGACTACAGAGGAGGGAGCAAACAACCAATGAAGCACACACCACAGAGGAATTGCAGCTGACAAGGGTTTATTTTAAATTCAGGTTATAACTCAAAATTGCCCAAATTTACCAAAAACGATGTTTTCATACACACTAGAAATTCCCCATTATCAGAAAAGAACAAAAAATTGCACACCAAATTTCTACCAAGTATTTCATTTCGACCCAAGGGATTTACATCAAAATAATGTACATATCCTTTCAGTACACTGTGTGTAACATTTGTATAAGTTAAATACAAGGGCATGAACATTTCCCTCACAGAACCTGTACTGATTTATGGAAGGTGACAAAAAGGCATGCCTCCTGTGGAAAATCAAGCCAGGTGTCATATGATACGACTTTTCACTTATCGCAGCTTGATCGTTTCATTTGAAAGTATAACATTCGGGTTCCGGATGTGAGGATTAAGCGAAGCTAATTGTTTCCATTTGGACCCACTGCCATTAAATTTAGCAGAAATACTCCACAAGGTATCACCTGGCTGAGATGCAACTGTGGCTGGCAATGAAGATTTGGTAGCAATCTTGGGTTTCCCAAATAGATTTTTCCCCTTCCCCATCCCATTAGCAAGCAACCAACGAGATCCAGATTGTTGTTGAGCACTATTGCCCCACAGCTTTTTCTTACCAGGCTCAGTTTTTAAACCAGAAACATGCACCTCACTTATTTTGTACTGAGGAATTTTGTCATGTTCCTGGGTTTTCTCTTCCTCAGGCTCCAGCTGCTTCTCTTCCTTTGCAACTGACTCAAGATCATCTTCATCACTATTGTCCTTTGCCTCGGAAACCGTGCTATATATCTTTGGTTTTGGAGGAACAAACACCCTTTCCACTTGAATTAGAGCAAGTATTGGTGTGCCAACTGGTTCATAGTTTCTTAAGGGGTCACGGAGTTGAACCATCAGAGCAACAGTGAAATTATTCCCCAACAAACCACACCTCCTTCCAGAACCTTTACCCTTTCTTTCACCCTTCCTTCCAAGAAAATTCAAATCTGTGCTTTTAGCATGATGAGCAGCTAGAAGCTTTGATGTCCTCTCGCTTAGTATCTCATCTTCGTCAATTTCACCAGAATCTAGCTTCATCCATTCATCTAATGTTAAAGATAAACCCATTAGTCCATCATCACCATCAATCCCACTGTCCTTAACGTCCAACAACTGCAATCCTGCAGCTCCCTCCAAACCCATTGATGCAGTGGACGTTATCTTTTTCCCTTCAAGAGTTGAGAATTCCCCGATAGACTGTGCATTGATGTTTGAAGGTGCCTCCTCCTCTGACATGCCAGACTGTATTCTCAAACCCTCAATTGACAGTGCTTCGATCTTATCCATGGCTAATGGTGCTAAGTCTTCTAAAGATACATATTCTGAGTCTGCCTCATCGGATGATAAGCTTGAGCTGATTTTTTTGGATTTCCTTCCAGAAGAAGTTTCTTTTATTCGTTTCTTTCCAGCAGATGTAACACTGCCATCTTCTGTCTCATCTTGAAGCAGATTTTGACTGAGCATTGGGAGAAGAGAAACAAGACAGTTAATAATAGAAAGCTACAAGCTAGTATCAATTAAACAGCAGCAAGTCTCAAACCTTTCAGAAGCTTCCACATGAGGTGCAGCTTCCCAAGCTATTTGTTGCATCGTTCTTCCAGTGATATCCTCCAAAGGCATCAACTTATTGGCTTGCATAGACAACTTTTCAAGTCCCATTGAAGCCAAATGCTGTAATATATCCATTACCCCAGACCCCAACTCAGCAGGAACCACAACAGGGCTTGAAACCTGCATGATTAGGCTCCCACCACTCTTGGCATTCGCAAAGTGGCTAGGGTTCATGGATCGCAAAAAACCTCCGGTCGGTGTTTGAATAAATGGACCTAAACCTTCTCCAAGAGAAGGTAACTGCAAAGATTCTTTAGGAGGGAGATCAATAGGACTGCCAAAGCCACCTCTGCTGTTTGGTGGAGAACTTTGGAAAGCCATCTCGTCCAAGCCCCATTCTTGCATAAGTTCTTGTGTTTCCAAGTCTTCCATCACCTTGGCCCTAATCTTCGGATATTCATTCTGGTCAACTGCTAAAAATTCAGGATCCTCATCAAATTCCTCCCACCCAGAGATAGAGGGAGCATAATAGTCATAATCTTCCACATCCTCTTCATCAATATCAAAACCAAATAACGAACAACCACTAGCCTCTGCTTCCTTCTCGAATTCTCTCAAAAGACGCTCTCTTGGGGACTCAGGGTCTGCTTCAGTATTAAGGTCGAGCATGCTTAAAAACTCATCAGCGACAGTGTCTGCGACGTCATCCAAGCTAAGTGAAGGCATCATCATGTTTTTATCCTCATTCTCATTTTCCTGATCACTTGATTCACTATTAGTCTCTGGGGTGTCCAGTCCTTCTTTCTCAAGCTCGGCAACATTGCTCAAAATTGACTCCAGATCTTCTAATAGTGATTCTTTGATACACACTTTCTTTTCTGAAGAGTGGAAATCATGTACTACAATCTCATCTCTTTTAAATTCAGCTTCCTCTTGACAAGAAATTCCAGCATCACTGCAAGCTACAATAAGATTGGAACTTTCATCTTCATGTTCAACAACCTTTTCTGCAGAGTAGCAATCATGTGTAGCAATCTCATCTCTTTTGAATTCAGCTTCCTCTTGACAAGAAATTCCAGCATCACTGTAAGCTACAGAAAGATCAGAACTCGTTACGTCTTGATGATCAACAACCTTTTCTGCAGAGTGGCAATCATGTATTACAATCTCATCTCTTTTAAATTCAGCTTTCTCTTGACAAGAAACTCCAGTATCAGTGTAAACCACAGAAAGATCAGAGCTCTTTAA
The DNA here is from genome assembly GCF_020520425.1 of Spinacia oleracea. Classification (NCBI taxonomy): domain Eukaryota; kingdom Viridiplantae; phylum Streptophyta; class Magnoliopsida; order Caryophyllales; family Amaranthaceae; genus Spinacia; species Spinacia oleracea. The sequence continues at coordinate 102,666,896 of NC_079490.1, read as the reverse complement.
ATCTTGATGATCAACGATCTTTCCCCCATCCTCAACCAATGTTGACTTCTCCTCCAAAGATTCCGTCCCTTTCTCAATAAATGAAAATTCAGTATCCTCACTATTCACCATATTTTCCTGAAATGAATCTGAAGGAGCACAGTGAGATGATTTTACAGGCTTGCCATTATCTGCAGGCAATTCAATTTCACACTTATCTTCAATCAAAGAGTCCGAGTTTTCCTGGTCAAACTTTTGATACAGCATATTAACAGAACTAGATAGTTCAGACATTTTAGTAGGAGGAACCTCATGAAGAACTTTTACATTATCCATAGTACGAGACATAGAAGATGACTTTAGATTTGAAGGAAGACTTCCAGCACGACGAATCATGCCCTTACCATCACCTTGATTAGATTTGATATAATTCCTTGCCGTCGACTTTGAATCCAAAAGCTTAAGCACATTCTTGTTATTAGGAGCAATGCCATCCCCTAACACCAAATATTCAAAACTAACATTCATGACAGCGCCTTTTGCCTCCCCTGATAGCTTAAAGCTTGTTGTCCATGTTCCAGAACTCTTCTCATCCTCCAATTCCTCCAACGTAAGCGGAAGCAGCCTCGTGAGATCAACACGTTGCTTTCCTAAATCAAGCGGGTTCCCATGCACTGCTGCATAAAGCAAAAAATGCTTTGCTTCATACTTGGCAGAATGGTGTGGGCCACTCCTACTGCCATAAACTGAACAAGTGTGAGTTAGTTTCTCCTCAAACTCAGCTGATCCTTCAACCACCTTGATTGGGCTAGTAACCACTTCTCCATCCCTCCTCTTCCAATGAACACAAATGTTAATATCATTGAATTTAGAGGGCAACCCTTCTATTGTATGAACTTTGAGACTGAAGCAACAGTTAAACCTTCGATTTCTAACATGGGAGAGAGCCTTTAAAGGTTTCCAATTCCAAAATGACTTCTTCTCCTTAGTAGAAGGGCCATCACCGCCATGCTTTGAAAATACATTACTCTTGTCTACCGATTTAGGCAAACTTCGAGCTGCAGAAGAGGAGCTTTTTGACGGGTTCTTGTCTAAATAGAGCGCCTTGCTAATACTTTCGATTTCGTTTAATAACTTCCCCTTACTCGAATCGTCATTTCTTTTATATCTAGCAGCATCTCTTGACGTCATCATCCTATTGACCAATAAACTGACAATATGAAAATACTAAACAAATAAGATTCAAGCCAAAACACAACTAAAAATTAAGATGCTAAAACATTCCAGGTATAACGCAGATTAAATGCAAAAATTGCTAACTAACATCTAATTCTCCAGTTTCCCCCCCATTCCCAAATAACAGTAGTTTTAACCAACTTTCGTCATTCCACAGATCTTAGTACTTCAGAACACCAAAATGTTAAGCTTAAACAACCTTAGATAATGCAATTTTATTTGTCACATCAAAACACCAAAGAAATAACCAAAAAAACATCTTAATCTGTGAATAGTTTATACAAACATCGGACCTTTCTTGAAACTCGCAAAAAGCTGCTTATTTTGAGATCGCAAGTGGTTTTTCTTTCTTTCTATCGCTTCTATTCATTAAATTAGCATTCTCTTGTTTTGCCAGTAGAGTTCTGCATTCCAAAATAATGCATGATAAGCCGTCATAGATGAAGATCATGTTCATATTGCAATTAAGAAGAATACACATATAAATGACCCACACAGAAAATCAAAGAAAACCGGATGTAGAAGCAGCACTTTTTATACTTCATACTCAATATCAAACCAAATTAGTATGTAACTGATACCCAAAAAACCACAAATGTGGCATTTTTCTTAATTATTCTCGGAAAATATCCATGGTTCCCCCAAACACAATAGTCGGGGGAGACACGCCCTGATGTGAATAACAACACCAACTATCTTGCATTATAGATTAAAAAGGGAAAACTGTCAAAACTCAAAAGCACAAGTCTAAAATCAACAATACCATTAGCTTATAAGTTACTTTTTCAACTGTCAACTTGAATGGACCCGAATCAAACATCTTGCTGATTTCACTTCTTTTGCTACTAAGTAAATGGTTCAATCGAAGCCTTTCCGCAACTACGTAGTATATGTTTAAAGAGGAGCCCGTTTACCCCCAACTCCAAGCGAAGAGGGTTTTCCTCATAGCACTGAGTTACTTAGACAAATATTATTTCACACATGAAAGCACAATGATTATATTTACCCATGGATTCCCATCATAAAAGACTTCTGTCACACCATCGTCAACACTAAGGCTTTTAACAAAACAAAACAAAAGTGACAGCTAATTGTTTGGATATAGACCTACTTGTTCAATCAACCACCAGCAACATATCGTGATCACGAAGAGTCAGCTGTTTAACAAGCTCGAGCTTTTCCAATTAATATCTTGACCCATCAAACTCAAAGCAATTCATTTGTCCCCAACTAATTTAGCTTTCTCCTAATTGAATGCATGTTGATTTAATAACCAAAATCACCAAATGCGGTACTGGCAACGATGTTGAATTCATCGTTGTCAAATACTTCCTTTGCTTCTATTTTCCAATCAATTCATAAAAATATATTTTAAAAAAATAAATAAAAAAAAATCAAAAGAATTACCTACCAAACCATCAATGGTGGACCCATTAATTCGTATCATATTGGGTACCTTAAATTATCAATATTTTCACAAAATCATTCAAAAATGAAATTTCCAGTAATAACCCAGTTCTTAAATTAGCAAATAAGATTTTCCTAATCACCAAATTCAACCCCAATGTTCAACATCCCAAATGACAGAATAATTCCCATTTTCAATATTAGAATCTTACAAACAATTGATTAACATAAACCTAAACATCACTACCCAACAATCAATTTACAAAAATTAGCAACAAACAATTACATATTTCATTTATTAAAAAAAGGAGGGGGGGATTACCTGAAGGTCAGAATCGATATTGCGCTGTTAAGCTAATTGTTGAACCCCCACCATTAGATCTTAAAAGTGATCTCTGAGATTGACGAAGGAGAGATTGATGAAAGAAAATTGAGATAGAAGGGTGGGTATTAAAATGGTTAAGATGGTAGGAATGTTGGGTTTGCTTTGTGTTTGAGGGTTCTCAGACAGAGAATGCGTCGAGAAATGACAAAAAGAGGAGAGAGAAAACGACAAGAAGAGGAGCTTCGTTTTGAAAGTTGAAAAATATAAAATGGCTTTTTCTGGGGCCTATTAAATATTTGAAAATTTATGCGAATTAAAATTATTACGAATTTACGAGTAAAGTAGGTTCGTCCAATTATAATCCAGGAACCGGAGTACTCCGTATAATTTAAAGCAGTCACGCATATCAGCGTGGTGAATTGGTTATTCATTCCTCAGCTGCCGTCTGCCGATACTCGGCAGTCTGTTATATTTTTATAAAATATGACGGCAAAAAAATTTAATGAAATGCTACATATTTTAATTGAAATAGTACTTTATTTTTAATAAAATGATACTCTTTTAATGAAATGGTACATAGTTTTATCAAAATGGTACTTTTTTTTTAATAAAATGGTACTATTTTTTAAATAAATAGTACATGTTTGGCGATGTGATGTATTTGCTCACACATCACAGCATGCCGCCTCGCCGAGCTCAGGTGGGTAATGGAAAGTCCAAATTCCCAAGAAAGTTCTACTTCCCTCATTTTACCTATTTGATGTCAAACAAACAACATGAAAATTGTGCACTTCCTAGAAAGTCACACTTACCCCTCTATCTACTTAAAACCAAACATTACCTTAGTATAGTCCTACTTTATAAGAGCTCGGCGATGCGGCATGTTGTGATGTGTGATGCTGTGATGTGTGAGCAAACACATCACAGCGCAAAAAGAGTACCATTTCGATTAAAACATGTACCATTTCATTGAATTTTTTTATTGTTATGTTTTACATAACAAACTGCGATTTTCACTTCCTCTATTTATCCACTCTTAATCTTTCTCTTCATCCACCTCATCACCCTCTCTTAATAAAAGTTATGTATCAAAAATCCAAGAAATAACTATCTCTTATTTACTTCCTATTAAACACCTTTTACATGTTTTTTTTTTAAAAAAAAAAAACAAAAATGTCAAAAGCATGCAAAATAGCCCCATAATCATCCACCTCACCCCACTCTTATTTCTAAGAGTTACCTCTTATTTAGAGGATGTCTTAATCAACCTCTAAATAAGAGGTAGCTAAGAGTTATCTTTTTTTTTTATTAAGAGCTAACTCTTGAATTTTCTCTCTCTTTAAGGGGGGGTTAAGAGTAGGCTAGTATTGATGTTTTAAGAAATTTACAAGGGAAGTAACTTCCCAAGAAAATAAACTTTCTATGGGAATTCAATTCATCTCTATTATATAAAGAAATAGCTGAGGGCATAATAGTAAAATAACTTTTCGTGTCCCCCTGCGAATTGACGAAATTACCCCCTAAGTAAACCCCCCCAGCCTTTCACTCTCACACATACCTCTCTTTCTCTCTCCTAGGTCTTCGGCGTCCCTCAACCTCCCTCCCGTTTTCTCTCTCCTTCCTCTTCATCTTCTTCGATCTTCTTCCACTAATCCTCTTCCACCAAACCCCGTCCTCCATTCCAAACCCTAAATATTTTGTGTTTCTTTCACCGCACACGCAGACTCTCTCTCCTCCGCCTCTCACCTTCGCCACCGCCATCACCATCAACGTCTGATCTTTTGGAGATCCGGGTGAGATAACTCGCCACTTTTCAGTTCTATTCTCTTCTCAAAGATTCGGTAAATTGGGATTAAAACTTATGTTCTTATTCGTTTGATCTTTGTGTTATTGAGGTTTTTTAATCATCAATTGGTTGAGATGGAGATGGAGAAGGAGGCGGCATCGGTCGGCCCTTTTCACGTTGAATCTCTTCAAAAATCAAAACCCTCATCATCATCTAACCAGTTAAGTTTCCCAATTTTTTGTTTTCGATTAATTAGGGTTTCTATTTTGCTTTACTTATGTCAATTTCGTGTAATTTTTTTATTAACCAGAAGGAGGCGGCATCGGTCGATTAATTAGGGTTTCAAAACCCTCACGTTGATTTTTTTTGAGTGAAGTTCTTACTGAGGCGATGGCTTCTTCATCAGGTATGAAACTATGAATATCCTCTTACCATTTTGTTTAATTGCTAATTTGATTGAAAAATACAATCTTTTGTCAATCAATTGAAAAAAAAAACATTCTTATTTCTAATTCTTCATGTATTTGGTTCATTTTCTCATCTGGGTATGTCTTAAAAAAAAACGCCAATTACTTTGAGTTTTGGATCGTGATAGACTACAATTGTAGTTTATTAGTTGGTAATAAAAACAATAAGATTATCAAGCCAAAAAAATACAATTCTCAAATAAATGTTAAAAATCAATAAGATTATCAAGCCAAAAAATTCACTGACACCCAAGACCAAAGAATTCAAAATTAACTAAAACAAAAGTATATATCACCACACCACCGGTAGCGAAACGACGACCAAAACCCCAATAGGTGCAGATACCTGATATGCATGTCGTATTTAAATGGGTAGTGATCCAAGAGTCGTCTTAATCGAATTCGAGATTTGTCGATATAAACCCCACATGAACTCCAACAACATGGATAAGTTAATTGGCCGGTTCCAATAGCCGGCGCCTCAGCGGAAAGTCTTATGTGCAAGGGTGATAAAATTATGGAGGGAGAGATAATCAGGACATAGTTGATGATTTGAGTCTCTTGAGATGAAACAACGGGAGGAGAGAAAGGTGGGGATTATTGTCTCCATTTTCACTTATAGCTCCTTCGTTGATGTTGGTGGTGTTGTTGTTAATGCCAAATAAGAGAATGGAGTTTACTGTTTAGGTTTTGATAGATAAGAGCCTTTTACTCTTTTAGTGGTCTTTGATTACTTATGATTGTCTTAGATTAAAGGTCTTACTACCCTTACGAGTTACGACCTTTAGGCTTCCCTATTTTCAGGTGAGCGGGTCAAATCGTATTTTAGACTACATGCTCTATGACTTTAATTAAGAAAAAATAATAAAAGTAATTTGGTTAAGTAATATGTTTAAGGTTATAATAATATTAGAGATTTAAACATTGTAATAATATTGATAATTTAATGTGTAGTTTTGGAGTTTTATGATAGAAGAAAATGAAGATAAAGTTATGCAAGATCGAATATTGAGATGGAAGGTTAAAAAATGACAACAAGGACAATCACTCACCCCGTAACAAAAAGGACGCGAAAATGCCAAAAGAAGAACCAATTATGCGCGTAAGTATCACGTAGTACATTGTTTAAAGGGTATGATTATTACTCCGTACATTGTTTGATTTCTTTACTTTAGTATTACAATTTATATTTTCGTATGGCCATGAGTATTAAATTGTATTTTGTTCTTAAATAGAGATGATGTCTAATTTTTCCTTAGACGAACTTTACGAACATTTTTTCTTGCCTTATAATTATTTTATATAATTTTTTATTACCAACTTAATTGATTAAATTTTGTGAAACATACTTTCTTATTCAACTGTGTGAGATGTTTTCATTTAATGCTTTATAGTGGTTATTCAACTGAAATAGGCCAGCAGAATAATCAGTGGAAAAAAAAATTGAATTTATAGATGGATTTTTGAGATTAAAATAAGTAGTACTTGAATATCATTTTCATTTGAAACGCCGATTAGAAAGCCTTGATTTTGAAGGAATTCATTAAAAGAAGAACAAGAAAAAATGATAAGTAACGAGAAAGAAGAATGTTATTAATCTATTAGAATGATTATCCAACCACTTTGAATTTATGTATATCAGGTAAAGGTGCTGCATACAACGTTTATTCTGCTTCAGCAACACTGCAGCTGGCATGCAGTTAATATAAACAGAAAGTAGTCTAAATACCAACATACCAGCATTCAACTTATGATAATTGTGATATTATCCTTATTAGGTCAACATATACATGTATAGAAATAGGTGAAGTACTAGCATTGCAACGCCACTCATATGGAATAAGAAAAACAACAGAGGAAGGAGATGCCTAATCTAACCAGAATAAAAACAAAATATTTATATATTTAGACCCATAAAATGACCTAGAAAAAATTGATGAAATGTATTCTCTATCCCTTAACACTAAAGTCTATAGCAGATTAGCAGCAGTTCATATACATATACTTGCGTTTCAGAGTTCAGATTAGAGTTGATTGTCTGATACAAATGAATATGATACGATTTGAGATCCCATACAACGTCTTAAGAGCTGGTAGAAGTGTCAAACAACAAACTTTTTTAGGCTTCTGATTCACAGATACTCTGAAGGCATCTTTCGAAATTCCAACAACTATTGGTAGTGACCAAGGATTCCACTCAATAGCTTGATTGAGTTTGTAGTTCACATTTGTGACGTTTTGTTGATTGGGGTATTAGTTTTATGCATCCATTTATGCTAATTATACATAATTTCTTTGTTTTTATTTATTTACTTATTTGTTTTCTATGTTTGAATAACAGCACCGCCAGTGCAGAAACCGTGAGAAGTACAATCAGGAGGCTCGGGGAGCAGAAGGAGAGTTAGATCTTTCATGTGTACTACACCAAAGTGAGTTGCGATCGGTTCGTTCCTCGGGCCGTGCTCATGGACCCGATAACTTAGTGTGGACTAGAGTTTCTGACCTTTGGAACTCTGAGTAAACCTTTGAAAAACTATTGTTTCAGCTTTATTTTTCCTCAAAAATTATGTTTTTATGTGACTAATTTGTGGGTTGATTAGAGTTGATGATGATAATTTACCTTATCTTAGAGGATTTCAGTGAGATCAATGATCTATGATCTGATTGTTACACACACTGAAGCTCTTATATCTCTCTTTCATAGTTATTCCAACTATGATAGCGTTGCGGAATGTTGGTTGTTTACATGCATGTGCATGAAGTATATTGTTTCTTGCTATGACGAGATAAAGAACACGGGAGTGTTCTGTAGGTCGATCTATTGGTCTTGCCGTGAGCCTTTCAAATAGACGACTTCTCCTACTACCGAGAATTACTTTGTTAAATACACTAATATCATATTTACTTTAATTCATTGTATATAGATGTGAATGTTAGGTTGCATCCAAATACCAATTCCGTAGGAGAAAATATGTTCCTTATGGTGTAATGGCTGTGATGCTAGATAAATTTATAGGAATGTGGTTTATCTTAATCAGTGACTTTGTTTCTTTTGTGTCATATGATCATGGAAAGGCTTTTATACATATCAATTCATAGTTTATTCTTTGCTATTTGTGTTGTGATGAAATCTAAGGCGTTGGGTAGCAACTCTGATCTTTTTGGTTGAAGACATCCAACTTGGTTGTGGTTCTGAGCAGATTTTCTGGCATGATAACTCCGTCTTTGGGCAGTTTAGGGCAGGTCATAACTGGGCGAAAGATAATTATACTGAAGGTGCTCGCACGCATCGCGTGCATATAAGACTAGTATGTGAAATAAACAAACACTGAATATTGTATAGGAAATTTGTCAATTACTACTTAGGTATTTAGTGACTTTGTGAAATCCTTCATATATTGTTAAAAGTTATAAATCACTACCTAAATTTTTAGTTGTTGTCAATTGCTACCTTAATCCATATTTCGGCCAATTAGTCAATAAGCATATCATAATCAACCGTTAATCATACTTTAATTATTTTAATTAATTAATAAAAAATAAAATTTTCAAAACTAATTAAATCAGAAAATACCAAAAAAAAAACCAAAAAAGATTAAACTCCCATAATATATAATTCTTCAAATGCATAATAATCTTTCCATGAAATATCAAGCCATAATAATCCTTCCATGAAATAATTCTTCAAATGCATAATAATTATGTAAGATATATACCCAAAGTGTTTAATTACATCCTTAATTGGCCAAAAAACATAAAAGCCCCAAAATTTTCAAAACCCTCAATTTTAATTTGGTAGTTACAACAAGGGCAAGGGCGCCAATCTGGTGGGTGCAAGGGTTGGTTGGTGGTGGAATGACCTTGGCTTGCTAGTTATTAAGTTTCCCATCCCACTAGTTAGATATTTCTGCAACTATCCCAACTTCCCAAGGGAGCGAGAGTTTCACAATGAGATTTTTCCCACAAATTGCACCATCTCCATAGTTGGATCGCGGCGAAGATGAAGGGGGCTTGGGTTGTCTTCCTGCTTCAATCCTAAGGTTGAGAAATGAAGAATATATTTAACAAGATCTCGTCATTTTTTTATTTCTAAAATCCCCAATTTCTTTGGTAAATCAGCAATAAGAAATGCAATGAGCAATCAATCTGTATCTCAATAAAGTATGATTAATGATTGCTTATTATATGATTAGTGACTAATTAGTCGGAATATAGGCTAAGGTAGAAATTGATAACAATAACTCAACAAGTAGGTAGTAATTGACAACTTTTAACAAACTAGGTAGTAATTCGCAAAGTCACTAAAAACCTAGGTAGTAATTGACAAACTTTCCTATTGTATTTTTGTGTTTGTAATCCAAATATGGACTTGATTTTTAATGAGGGTAGACTTGGTAAAATTAAATCGTATCTGTTATCCAAATATTTTTTTTCGGTGTAAAGAGAGCCACTAAGGGAAACACGACAAATGATGTAGACGGAATTCGATCACATGTATTGGTTACCACCCCTCAAAATTTCACCAACTAAGCTTGTTGACATCCACATCCACATCTGTTATCCAAATATTGAGTGCTTAACTAATGAGGGTAGATTTTACAATTTGTGCATAGAAAGTTTATAGAAATTACAAACTTTTATATAAGACGCTCCATACAAAAGATCACCTTATCGCTGGATTGAGCTTTTAGTTTTTGTTGGGCTGGTATTAAATAATTTGCGATTCTGGGTAGTCGGGTCTAGGTATTTGGATAGTATAAAAGCTCTTTTTTGCCCTCGTTTTGATCTTTCACACTATTTTGAGGAGAAAACTATTCAAATTCGCAAGAGCTTCCGTTACGATTTCTACTTCTTCTTCGAAACTTCTTTTTCTGCGAAATTATGTAAGTTACTTCTATTTTCTTCTTGTTTTGTTGTATTCGTCCTCGGTTTGTGGTAATATTGTCGTTATTTTGGTTTTTTTAGGTTTTTGTCATCCTCGAAGATTATTGTTTTCGGTTCTACTTGTATTTTTTTTGAATTTGCTGATAATGTGACTCATATGGTAGTGTTTTAGGCATTATTCGAGTAGTTTTAGTCTATTTCTAACATTTTTAGTCCTTGTTATCATTATTTTCATATGTTATTACGTAATTGTTGTTTTTTGTGTTTTTTTAGTATGGTAGATTTTTATTTCGTAATTTGTTTATTTTATTTGTTTTACTATAATTTAATTTAGTTTTCGTAAATTATTTTCTATTTATTTTCGTTTTAGTCACTTTTGTTTTTATTATTTTATTTTAGTTCTACTTTGGAAAAATTGATAATATAAATCCCACCTTTTGCCGGTATTCTCAAAACAATCCCACTTTTAATTAATTACAGAATAACCCAACCTATTATACCCACCTTTTATTATTAGACCACTTTACCTGGTACCTGATAAAACGGTCAATGCAAATTCATTTCCCTCCCAAAAACCTTTAAACCCTATCTTTACTAACCACCTCTGCAATTCACCATTAATTTCCCTCCCAAAACACAACGGCGTACTCTTCTCTCTCTCTTCCTGCAAACTCGTCCTTGAATTTACTGTGGTTTCCATAAATGGTCGTCCTTCAAAGCTGCAAAAGGTGACCTCATCGGCAACAAATCTTCGGAAAAAGGCAAAGTCTTCAATAGCGAGTACAATAACCATTGGATTGAGGTAATTGTTTACCATATAAGGCTAAATTTAGTTTAAATTTGAGTTATTTTACAGCAATTGACATAAATATAGCGATAATTTCATGAATTTTGCTTAAAAATCAAAGATGCTAAAATTAGGGTTTCTGCGATTTCATGTTGAAAATAATTAGGGTTTTATGATCTTATGTTGAATTTTGTTAATTTATGCTGCTTTACGATTCATGTTGGTAATTATTGGTTGTTTTATTTAATACAAAAGTAGGATTCGATTATGGGTTGTGATTTAATGAATGTTGTGACTTTGAAATTCAAACATGGTGGGTTGTTTAAGGAGCGTGGGTATGGTGAAACTGTATACCTAGGTGGTCAACAAAAAAGTGTAAATGTTGACCCAGATGAACTTTGTTGGTTTTATTTGGAAGAACTAGCTAAAGCATGTGGGTCATACACACTGATTGATGGTATATACTACGTAATTCCTGGGATGACTTTGAAGAATGGATTGAGGAGAGTTTATATAGATTCAGAGGTGCTTGTGATGATTGATATAGTGATGAAGAGTAGGCGTATTGATGTGTATGTGCTGCATGGTGTTGATACACCAGTGTTGATTCCTATGGACCATGCTATGAATCCTGACCTTGCTGCTAAACCTACTGAAAATGCTTCCAAGAATATCCATCCACCTCCCTCTTCTACACAGAAAAAGCCAAAAGTGAAGTCCCCTGCAAAGAAGCTAACTCCAAAAAGGGCTAAAAAACCTATTGTGATGCCAACTAGGATAAGTCCTAGAACAAAATAAGCCAGCAAACCACCTGAAGTCATTATTGTGGGAGTTAATTATTCTAATCCAAAAAAAATTTAGTGGGCCCCACAAAGATGCTTCCACCCCATCACATGGTCCCCACAAAGATGCTGACACGTCATTACATGCTTTCCACAATTCCACCTCATTACAACCACCCACTTCAGATAAAAACAAGCAACTTGTACCCCCTAAAAACACAGAAACACCTTCCCAGCCAAAAACCCAAAAACAACCACCACCCCCTGATCTATAGAGTCAAGCTGGATTCACAGTCAGTGAAGTAGATCCAGAGTATGACTGGAATGACAACAGGCCAGATAGTCCACAAAAATGGGATGACTTCATTGATAGAGAAACTGATTCAGATCCTGGATCATATTCATTTTATGAGCCTTCTGATGATGGTGAGGGTGATGGTGACAATGAGGCAGCTGTGCAAGATGATGAGGAGTCTTTTGGAGACTTAGAAGAGTTAGAGGATATAGATTTTGATGGTTATGATGATGTTGATGGTGATGCTGACAATGAGGAGTGCGTCATAGCAAAGGAAAGGGTAAGACCTACAAAAACAACACTAGTAGAAAAACATTCATTTGCTGCCATGACTTTGCTGCGTTAATTACTTAACGCCTCTAACTAAACGAGAAATTCGAAGAATTAGTTAAAAAATAAGACTTTGCGGCGTTATTTACTATTATGACGCAGCAAATTAATAAATAAAAAAAGTTTGGCGGCGTGTATCCTTTAACGCCGCAAAGTTGTCACATGTCCCCCCCCACAGAGACACACGTATTAACCCGAGATTTTTGGAGCTTAGCTGCTTCTTTCTTTCGTTTGGCTTGTCTCACTTCACAGAAACACCAACAACTTCTTCTTCCTTCATACGACTGACTCTGACCTACTTAAGCTCCACCGACGCCGTGGTCATTCGAACTCATCTCCGCCGCCGTCGTTCTCAATTGAGGTAAATTATGCTTCCACTGGCTCCTCCTCATCCTTGCCGTTTTTCGTTTAATTGCTCTATTTCCCCTCATATCAGTCTCGCAATTAACATGAATTGTGTTTGAATTATCTAATTAGTGCTCTCTTGCTCTGTCCTCTCCTCTCCTCTCTCCCCTGAAACTGTAAATTAATTAACCCTAATTTTCAATGTCAAATTTTGGCTTAATAGAACCTTAAAAATGCTTTAACTTTATCTCTGATTGTATCCTACAAATTTGGTGTTGGTGCAGGCTCGAGACTAAGAAACTTGAAAAAAAAAATCATGGGTTTTGCTTAGGTTTTAAACTAAATTTAAGATTTCACTGTAATTCGGTCTTGGGTGTAACACGTTGTTATTTGTTTTTTTGTTTTGCTAGTTCTGATTTGCTTAGTTTTTGTTGTTGATCTTGTTGTTGTTGCTTGCTTTTGTTGTTGTTATTGTTGTTTTTTCTCTTGTTGCTCTTGTTGTTGTATGTTCTTTTTGTATAGTTCAACTATGTTTCACGAAATTCATTTAAGCATGTATACAACGTGTTACACCAATTTCAATGTGATTTGCTATGTGTTAATGTGTTGACAGTTTGGTTGTATCATGACTTTAGCCGGTGAAACAGAAGGTATGAGTCGAAGTTGGATGTATGAGAAGCGAACTTCGTCGTGGTTCTTGAATGGGGTAGAGGAGTTTTGTAGATGTGCTTTGGAGCATCAAGAAAATGTACAAGATAATGGGTTTTATTGTCCATGTGTCGATTGCGAAAATGTGAGTAGGGTTAGTAGTATCAAAACATTAAGAGATCATGTGATTCGTCGTGGGTTTAGGCAACAATACCATGTGTGGATATGGCATGGTGAGATCGGAGGATATAAGGGAAATTCCAGTGAAAATCCAATTATTGACCACCATGTATACACTGAACCTATTGTTCGGACCGAGGATATGTTTTTGGAGGAAGATGATGAAGGTGAAGAAGACGTGGATGATGATATTGAGGAGGAAGCTGCTGAAGGTTGCTTGAACTTGCACAGAATCTGCAGACAGAAGCTGCTGAAGGTAGGCTTGGATATCAACAACAAAAAGACAAGAGCATTGTTCAACAGAAGACCACAACAACTGGAGCAGGTGGTTATGTCAGTGAATATGAAGACAGTGATGAAGAAATCCACACACCACCAGAGAGTGAGGATGAAGTATTAGATGAACCAGTTAGAAAGGGGGAAAGAGGACAACTAGTAGGGAAAGATGCTGACTTTAGCAAATTTGTGTGGAAAGTTGGACATAGATTTGCAACTAGGGAAAACTGTAAGGATGCAGTTGCAAATTATGCAATACTACAAGGGAGGAATTTGGTTATTATGACAAGTAATAGGAAAAGACATCAAAGAGTAGGGGTTAAGTGTGTCGAGGGTTGTCCATTTTGGTTGTATGGTTCTTGGCATTCAAGGAATGCAACATTTCTAGTGAAGACTGCCATGACTAAACACACTTGTTTTAGGAACATGAAGAAAAACCGACAACTGAAATCCACTTGGTTAGCTGAGCAGTTGATTGATGTCTTTAAGGTTAGATCGCACTGGCCCGCGAAAGAGATAATTGAGACTATCAGAAGAGCATATAAGGTGAATGTTAACGGAGACTTTGTGTACAAAGTCAAGTACAATGCACATAAGTTGCTCCATGGTTCAATGCAGGACCATTATAATAAGGTTGGGAAGTATTTGGCAGCTTTAAAAGCTTGTAACCCGGGGATCGAGTTGGAAATAGTTGTTGATGAAAGCAAGTCACCTCCTGTTTTTCAGAGGCTTTTCACTTCTTTTGAGGGGCTGCAAAGAGGGTGGAAGGAAGGGTGTAGGAAGGTGATATGTGTCGATGCATGCTTCTTGAAGACATTCCTAGGGGGTCAACTTGTTTTTGCTGTGGGGAGGGATTCAAATGATCAAATGTACCCCATAGCTTGGGATGAGGTTGAAGGGGAAAATAATGACTCGTGGCAATGGTTCTTTACTTTGATTTAGAAGTGCCTTGACTTGGGTGATGGTGCTGGTGTTGCTCTAATATCTGATGAGCATCAGGTAAGCTACTTCTATTTCCTTTTCCTTTTCCTTTTTCAAATTTTGGATGCATATGTGCTTTAAGGTTGTTGGTGTTGCAGATGTTGTGTTCTGAAAATGTTATGTTCTGAAATACATAGATAGCCAGTCTGTTGGTTCTTCTCGTGTTGTTTTCGGGTTTGGTCCTTAATTTACTTTTGAGCCTCAATTATTTACTTCAAGAACCAATTTAGTTTACATTAAGAGATATCTAATTACATATCAGAAAATGGTGGTTTTGTTCGTGTCGTGTCCACTTCGTGTTTCATTGCCACAAAACTGATTTTTTTACATTTGGTTTTCTTTTGTGTTTTAAGGATATATTGAACGCTGTAGCCACAATTCTTCCTTCAGCAAAACACATACATTATGCTAGGCACATCTTTGCATTGTGGCACCAGTCTTTTAGGGGTGATGATATGAAAATGCAATTCTGGAAAATCGCAAAAGCGTACAATATGGCAGACTATAATGATGCTCTAGAAGAACTAGAACAGAAGAATCATGATGTTGTGGTAGCCTTTAATAGTTATGATCCTAAGGTGTTTTGCAGGGCTTTCATGGATACCACCATTAAGAGTGATGCAATAACATATAATATGGTTGAAACATTCAACGGTTACATTATAAATGCTAGAACCAAGCACCTGTTGTATATGTTGGAAGATATTAGAGCAGCCATAATGCAAAGACTAGCTAGTGGCAAAGAGGGAGGAAATGGAGAAGTCTGGAAATGTCATATGTCCTAGAATTCAGTCTAGATTAGAAAGGGAAAAGGGGTTTGCTTCTGATTGTGATGTTTTTCCATCGGGAGATCATGTGTTCCAAGTTAAGTACTTCTTAGATAGCCTTAATGTTGATTTGCATGCTAGGACTTGTACTTGTAAATGGTGGGATATGTGTGGTATTCCTTGTAGACATGCAATAGCTTACATTTACTTCGTGCATAGAGAAGCAGAGGATTTTGTGGATGATTGTTATAAAAGGGGTGAGTATTTGTGTGAGGGGGTCGAAAAATCACGAGGCTAATGCGTGACCTCGTCCCTCGTGGGTGTGACGCTTCTTTTTGTCAAATCAAGTGTAATTGGATTTCCTGTGAGTTTACACCCAATTGACTAGTAATACAGGAGTCGCCATTCAGTTTTTAACGACAATGAGAAAAACTGACAAAACCCGGTTATCGTGACATAAAGGGAGTGCAATTATGTTTGACCACGACGGCCGTAGGTTCCCTTGTGATCCCTGGTGGTGGGGATCGCTCAACGTAAACCCGCAGGGTAGAGATTGAGGGTTCGGGGGACTGTAACTACCGAGAGGAGTACTCGCTCTTCGATAACTCCAGAGGCAGGATATCCTTACTAGCTCAGCAAAAATAATTGAAGGGACATGCGTTAACTATTAAACTAATCTGAGTCGATTTTAACAATATGCAACATATAGTACTATATCGGACGCGATTATCTGATTTAGATTGTTTTAAGGGACCTAGCATGATAATCCAATTTCTAAAAAATATCATATTTATTAGGCGTGATCAAACAATCAGATTTAGTTAGTTTAACAGTTCATAAAAGGGCGAGGAAAGCAATTAAACCATGGAAAAGGGACACATTACGACGCACCCTTGAGAGGTGCGTCACGGTTCTCAGAAAACTAACCACTTTGACTTTGCTATTTCTCCTTTTATTTAACGAATCTCAATTTATGGGACGGGATACGTTCTGTTCGATTTATAGATCGATTGCGACAGAACGCGTGATCAGTTTTGCATCGTGAGGCTTAGGCTTAGGGGTTCAGAGTCAATACTCATAATAATAATTGTGTGTTGTTCTCTTTCACGTCGAACTTTAAGGCCCTATTTATAGAAAAGAGTTCGTGGAAAGATAGAATTTGTAGAACTCTAATCCACGAGGAATTAGGAAAAAACACGTACCAGGTATTTTCAGCGCCCAGGCCTGGGCGCCGAAGATTTCGGCGCCCAGAGCCAGGCGTTGAAAATAGGATCTGGGCTGTTTTTCTTAGTCAGATTCGGATTCCTAGAATCCGGAGTATTTGAGATTTAATTGAGTCTTTTAGTGCGTATTAACCTTGTGACAGGATGCGTCTGGGCCCGTTACGAACTCTGGGCTCGTTAGGATTTTAATTAATACGTGACTCTTACTTTCGAATCATATTAGGAATAGGATTCTCTCGCAATTTCTATCTCATTTAGGATTTATGTTGGAGTGCAACACCTAATTCTGACAGGTTTCTATCTTTTATGACTTGCCACTTTTAACAAATACCCATTATGGCAGTTACTATTTTTAGCAGGTTTCCACAAATAGCAGGTTTCTATAAATAGCAGGTTTTGGGTGAAATGAAAAGGGGTGATCGAGATTCGTTATTTTATAGGAGATGCGTTGTCAAGTGGAGATTTACGCTTTCATCATCGAACCTTCCCTTTCGGGAATGGGGACAAAAGTAGGTGTCTACAGTTAGCCCCCACTTTGACTGAGTCTTGGAGTAAGACGATGGTCAAAGTATTAGACGGAGTGCGTCACACAAGCCATGGTGACCTGCTTTTGCGAGGGTCTCACGATCCCCCGAGTGATAACATTTGACTTAAGGGTCATCACTTGAAGTGTCGACATATCCCTCACGTGTCATTGGGATTTGTCAACGGATAATATAGAAACTTCCTCACTTTGTCATTGGAAGGATCTAAAGGTGCGTAGAAACTCCCTCACTTTGTCATTGGGAGTAGCTACAGATGTTTTTGAAATCAAAGCTATAAAGTATAATTGGGCCTGGCCAAGCCCAATCACGAGGTAAAAAATGTTTTTAAAGATTCTCATTTTCAGGGCTAGCCAAACGAGAAAACCCCCTTGTTTTTACAGGATATAAAACGAAGGAAAATCCAGCACATCGCTCTTTTTTGGAAAAAACGGAAAACCAATCCTTTTAATTTTTGGAAAAGGGAAAACCAGAAAAAGTTATCGCTGCAGCGACTAAGGACCTGTGCGGCTTGTGACGTAGACCCCGCCGGCTAAAGATGGCGAGCCTGTCCGGTAAGGGTGGACGCCCCGTCCGAAAAAGTGGACGAATCTTGTTTTTGAAATTTGAAAATAAGGACCTACGCAACTTGTGGCGTAGACCCCGCCGGCTAAAGATGGCGAGCCTGTCCGCTAAGGGTGGACGCCCCGTCCGAAAAAGTGGACGAATCTTGTTTTTGAAATTGGAAAATAGGGACCTACGCGGCTTGTGACGTAGACCCCGCCGACTAAAGATGGCGAGCCTGTCCGCTAAGGGTGGATGCCCCGTCCGAAAAGGTGGACGAATCTTGTTTTTGAAATTTGAAAATAAGGACGTACGCGGCTTGTGACGTAGACCCCGCCGGCTAAAGATGGCGAGCCTGTTTCATCGTGTTTTTTGAAGATTCTTTTTTTCGAAAACTGAGGATCTGCGCGGCTAGTGACGCAGACCCCCCCGCTGAAGGTGGGCGAGCCCTGTCCGCTAAGGGTGGACATCCCTGAATTCGTTTTTCTATATGGAACTCGCGCGGTTCGTGGCGCGATCTTGCCCGATTGAGGTGGGCAAGTCCCTATTTCATTTGTTCTTGTGATTTCTTTGAGAATTTCTTTTCTTATTCATTCTCGCAGGAGCGAATTCTTTCGAGGGATGCTCGGGTTTAGTTGTAACCTGAATGTGGGTTGACAACGTGCTTAGACAGACCATTGTCTTGTGGTCATCATCTTTCATGGTTTTGAGCTAGTCTTTACGGCTCAATCTTGCCACTACCTGGGTCCTTGATTAGGGGACTATGTATAAGCATCAACGGCGACCTTTGTCTTGAGGTCGTAAACCGGTTTTATTTTTTGAGACATCCAAACACGGGACTTCGTACAGCGTAGTCTGGGAATATTGTTTTTACTTTGCATAATATATATTTTCTTTCGACCCCCCAAGCATTCGTGCTTGACGGTCATTTCTTGTCAAAGAGGTTCCTTGGGGATACGCATTCTGTAATGTCCTTGATCGTGTTTGGGATTGTGCTCGTAAGTGCGAGCGATCTTTGTAATGGTGTGCTACTCTTAACAAAGCCGTGAGGTGCGACTTTCAGTAAAGGAATCGGCAATTTTCAAGTCGAATAAATATGGCAGGGCCCTATAGAAGTCAGAGCTGTTTTTTGGGTCTGGAATCATTTTCGGCGCCCATGCCTGGGCGTTAATGATTTCGGCGCCCAGCGCTGGGCGCTAAAAATAATTTCTGGCGAGGTTTCTTGATGACACAGCCGGCCTCTTGTTCGTCCGTTTTTCTTTTTTTTCTTTTGAACGCGTTCGTAAATGTTCGATACTTAGAAAAGATGATATGTGTGTGCGAACGAGCGTTCATAGAATGGCCGTGGTGTGCGGTCTATTAATCAGTTTGCTTGAATTGTTTCATTTTTTTTTATGAGCAACGACTGATTTTCAATAGTTTGCTTAGAAGCTTGATAGGGATCAGGCCATTCATGAAGTGGGCTCAAACATCGTGCCCTTTCGATTGTTCAAACATTTGCTTCGAGATTTTTTTTATTTTGCTATGGTTATTTCGTAGCTTGGAGCCCCCAAGTATGCATGTTGGGATGCTTCCTTTTGGCGTACGATTTTTGTAGGTTCTTTCGAGAAAGATGCCCTGGGGTTCCGCTCCTGTAGGTGCGAGCTATCCCTTCCGTGGTAGGTAATATTTTGCTACCTTTAATCCTTAATGTAGGAGTCGTGTGGCTTGCATTTTGAATGTGGGCGATAAGTAGTCTTTGCCTCTTTTACACGTGCTCTAAGTCGTGCCTACATTAGCGCAATATGCCTTACTCTCTCTTTTTTAGACTTGTACCGCGGGATGGTTGAACTTATGGTGCGGCGTAGGCTTGTGTGGCCTAACATCGTGTCTTAGAACATTCCTCCAGGTGTTGGGGTATCATTATTATTTTTTGCATTGGAGTACTTCATCGCGCTGAATCGTTCAGGTGCTCGAACAAGTGTAACACCTTCTGCGTGGGCGTGCACGGCTTATTACTTCGTTCGATGCGAGGATTCATAGATCTTTCTTTCTTGTTTTTATATCAGGGCAAGAGTTAGCAAGCAGAGATATTCAGCGCCCAGGCTGGGGCGTTAAAGATATTGGCACCCAGCTCTGGGCGTTGAAAATTATCTCTTGGTATATTTTGACAGTTCTTATCCTTGATTTTTCTTTTGCTTTTGCTTTGGAACGAGATAGACTGTGTAACGGGCGCTTGTAGGGCGAGCGTTATGTGCAGTAGCTTGATCGGAGTTTCGGTGACTCGCGATTTTCAGTTTCCCTTGTTAGTGGGGTGACTTTATATATTCTAAGTAGTGCTTTAGAATTTGGGAGGGGTTGTAGCCACTCTAAGGTTCGTTTTACACGATTAAAGCTTAGGATTGTGCCCCTATGACGTGTGTATAGCATTAGTGTCGAGAATTTGCGATAAAATCAACATTTCGAGCATTTTTAGAGTGTTTTTCTCAAGCCCCCAATTGTAGTTACGGGATTGGCTTGGTGCTATAATGCTTGGCATACGTCTTTATGCATTCATGGTGACATGGATCATGAATAGCTTGAACCAGACTCGTTTAGTGCGAGGTACGTTCGAGTAGTGATCTGCTACTTCTCTTGTAAATTTCGTATTGTGCGACATTGCCATGGTCAAGGTAGTCACATGTTGAAGTGTGCCTTGAGCAAAAGCTATGTGCCCTTCTTTACCCATAATCATATTTAGAAATTTCTTTGACTCGCTTGTAACATTGAGATAAACGCCTACTTAGCTTAAACCAACGACACTCTATTATGTTCGAAGAAGTCTTTGAAAATTATTTGAAATCCGAGTCCTACTGTGTACAATCCGAGGTGTCCTAAGTAAGTTGACTTATAGAAGGGTTCGTACAGGATTATATGAGTGAATCAAAATACTGTTACGATTTTTGGAATGCTGTCTAAGGATTTGCTGGAAGCCAGGGTGCAGGCGTCAAGATATACTTGTGCCCGTTTGGCGTATGCTTTAGGCTTTTAGGGCCATCTTTTCCAGAATTTGCGGGAATATAAACCGTTTTCAAATCGACTTAGATTTACTTGGTGTATGTCTGCATAAAAGGTCAAGGTATACTTAGTTCTTTCCCTAGCTCTTTCATTTCAATTTTTAGCCCCCAGTTGCTATTATGTCTTCCCATTAATGATGCTTTTAGATTTCGATTTTAGATGCCCGTGTCATATGTCTGAGTAGGGTGAGCCTTGGTTAAGTGCCAAGTCCTATTGACAATGTCTGTTTTTTTTTCAAAGGGGATTCGCAAACATTTGAATTACCATGAACGGGTGCCCTGAGTTGGAATGAACGATGGGGCGATGCCGTAGAACAATCCTCTTTATTGCAAGCTTACTGCCTTTACTACTTGTTGGCGATTATGACTGTGTCTAGTGGTGAAAGTAATTCTTTAAGTGAGTTAGTTCGCTTTAGGGAGGGTCAAGTCGAATACTTTAGAGGTCATGGACGCTTGCGCTAGCCCCCCATTCAATTGAGGCAAAGCGATCTTATGAGTCTTGGCTAAGTGCCTAGGAGTGTGAGAGCTCCTTCTGGCAAGGGTACGTGCCCTTATTTTTCGATGTGTGCTCATTAATTTTGGCATCTTGATGAATTGGATTCTTCCTTTGACTTAAATTTTTCTTTCGACTTGGATTGCAAGTAATTAAATTTCAATAAGGGACTCTATTTTTATTCTTGTTATTCTATAGGCTTTAATATTTTTGCGAATTGGTTGGACCGAATCATGGATTGCCTACGTATCCGCCTTAAATAGATTTAATTTGGAATCAGGTCTTGCGTAGTTCTTAGCCAGAAAATGGTTTCTTAGAATGCCGATTTTAAACAAGTACGTTATGAGGTGGAAACATATTATTTGAAACGGTAGAATAAGTGAAGTTTATTATTATTTTAATATGCTGCTTTGCTGTAAGCCAAAAATTTGTTTTATATTTTTTTTTGAGTACATGTATTTTTTGGGGTATTTTTTGGTGGTACGTATGCCTGAATACGTGCTGTACCCCTCCAAGTGTTCGTTATTGTTCCGTGTATGTGCGGATAAAATGACGAGCACTTCTGGACAAATTTTAGCAAGCAGAGAGAATCAGCGCCCAGGCTGGGGCGCTAAAGATTTCGGCGCCCAGCTGTGGGCGCTGAAAATGATTTCTGGCGGATCTTTTTTTTTTTTTTTTTGGTGCGCTAAATGCTTCTTTTCCTTTTTAGACTAACTTTAGAGGCGCTTTGCAAAATTTGCTTTTTTTATTATTTAATATTTTTTTTGTACTTTTCATTTGTCCTTTTTTTTATCCGTGACTCAAGACGGTTTGAAAGATGGGTTGAATGAGATAGGATAATTTGTATAGGTATTGGTCGAGCATGAGGATTACATCTGCTAGGACTCACAATTTGCAGCCTCAAGCTAGTGTCATGAGTTTACATCAACCAAGGCCAATGAGTAGCATGGGGACGGCTCAAGGGTATATCAACAGGATGTATCTACACAAGTTACATGGTCATTATGCTAATGGTGGTGTAAGAACAGGTTTGGACTTTGGAAATAATGGGTATGGCGCACGTGTCAATGGCCGTGCGTGGTTTGCGGTTGACAACAAGTTCAAGAACAAGAGTTGAGGTAATGGTTTCTTGGGTTATGGTAATGAGAACATGGATGGGTTAAATGAGCTGAACAGGGCCCCCAGAGCGAAGGCGTTTAAGAACATAAGGATTGGAAAGGGTAGACATCGTAGAACTTTATGATTTGGATTGGTTGACTCAATTCTTTTCCTTCGTTTACTTGGGTAAATTTCGCACTTTGGGAGGTACGGGCTAAGTATTTCATGGTTCGCTCTTTTCGCTCTCCCTCTTCTCTTTCTTTTTAACTATTTCATGGCTTGCTCTTTTATTTTCTTCTTTTTGCGTGGGATTTCTCCCCAACATAAATACTTCAAATTTTTTTTTTTTACTTGGGCTAAAAGGTAGATGGTTGTGGTTTTTGAGTCACGAGGCGAGACTAAGTGAGCCTCGTTTGGTAGGCCTATAGTGGACCTTTAACTTTAGTAGGCCTAGGGTGAACCTTTTAATTGTCTTACTTTGCAAGCGTATTTAGTCGTTTCTTAAAATGTGCAAATAGCGTAGATTCAAAATGTTATTTTTACCTTATTGAAATTTAACGAAAGAATTACATCGAAAATAATTTTTTTTGTTTCTTTTCAGACTCCAGTTTCTGGAATTTAATTGGAAGTTGTGATTTAGACTCGAACTTTCATTAGTTTTTCTGATTATAACCCGTGTATGAATACAAGGAGGTGGCCTAGACTCAAAATAATGGTGTGGCGTAAACCTATAACACTTGACCAAGCGACTCTCAGACTTAGACTAATTGAACCATAACTTTCGTTGGTTGACACTTTAGATTTTAACCCTTGGGTGTTCATTTGTCATGCGCCATTTTGCTTAATGTTGGCAAGGTAGTTAATTGGGGAGATCGAATTTTTATTTTTACAAGACTAGAATCATTAGTGCGGCTTCTCTCTTAGTGTGTATTGCTTTACTCCAATGGTAGCCTTGTGGCATGCCGATTTGGGTATTTTCATAGTTTGTCATGTTGCATTTATGAAAAATCTTTTAGTCCGTACTTAGGAGTATTTCAAGGAGCGACTGGCTCAAGAGGACTATGATAGTCGTGACCCAATGTGATCATAAGCATTGAGGCCATTAATTTTTGCTAATGGTGTTGACACCTTAGGTTCACTTTGGGGGTTGTGCGACTACGGGGAAATGATTTTCAGAATGTGACTGTTTCCATTTTGCAAATACCATAATATATTCTTTTTATTGGTGAGAGAGAGTATTGAGGCCGTAGACTCTTAGCAAGGGATGACAATTACATACGGGTGCTTATTGATTTAAATGTTAGGAAGGGAGACTCAATATGGTTTAACCTTTTGACTTGCAGAACGACACCAAGCATTAGGACCGATTCTATGGATAAGACAACTAAGACTTAGGATTTAGATTGTACTTTGGCATAGCCTAGTCTAGACTCGGATTTATTTTTTTATTCGAACATTATTTTTCCTTGAAGACCCTATTTGAACATTATTCTTTGAATACTTTGCCCATGTGACATTCAAGGTTATTTCAATTAGCGTGCTCGGTTTCGGAGCCGAACATTGTCGTCATAGGAGGCCTAACAACGACACAAAGAGTTATTTTATTTTTTACCAGTCGCTTTTTAGAATCGAGTGCCTTTTCATACGCCCTCGCAGCAATTCTTTTTTTAAGATTTTTTTTTTTTTTTTTGTTACGTATTTTCTTTATGCGTGGGCACCGAGGCTGCTGTGCCTGACCAAAAGGCCAGGCAGCAACTTCAGCGCCCAGCTGTGGGCTTGAGAAATTATGGCGCCCATCCAGGGGCGTTGAAAATGCGTCCCTGGCTGGTTCTCGTTTTCTGTCTGCGTATACTTTTGTTTTTACGACTTTAATTTTGCGTGCCTGCCTTATAACGTCCTTTACGCGTTGCGCAGCGTTTGTGGGATTCGTTACAGGCCATCCCGAGCGTCGCTTATTTTTGTGGCGATCGTTCGGGTTTGCGGAACACGTACTTCGGTATAACTCTTTGGCCAATTGGTTTATGAATGTTTGGACAATTTTTAAGGTCGTTGGTTTTCTAGCATTATTTGTCACACACAATCACATAATTCGCTACACATAACTAACATTACATCATGAGGCAAAATAATAATATGTCATGTAGTTTATGATAGGCTTCTATGGGTAGTATTTGCGCCTGGCTTGGTACCGCTTCTATCGCAGATCCGACACATGCCCCGGTCGAGGTAGTGCCTTCAACAGACGAATTTCGTCCCAGAAGGCCAACCCGCAAGTGCAAGCCAAGGGGGCATGCAGGCGAGAGGGACCTAATGAGCGAGCGATTGGGTTCGGGATAGGTGTACTACCTGCACAAGTACCGAGTGGGCAACATGCGCGGCATGTGCACCCCCCTATTGGAGAAAAAAGGTATCCTTAGTCCCAACTCCCGAGGGAGCCGAGATTCGTTATGCGGTTCTGTCCGTTCACATTAATATGCTGATTTTCAGGTCGTCCCAACTTGATGGGGAAATAAACGCGAGGTAGGATCGTTTCACCCTTCGGCTATTTTGATTACCTACAAGCACGAGTATTTCCTTCACTATCCCCAGTGGAGTCGCCACTGTGAGGGGGTCGAAAAAGCACGAGGCTAATGCGTGACCTCGTCCCTCGTGGGTGTGACGCTTCTTTTGGTCAAATCAAGTGTAATTGGATTTCCTGTGAGTTTACACCCAATTGACTAGTAATACAGGAGTCGCCATTCAGTGTTTAACGACAATGAGAAAAACTGACAAAACCCGGTTATCGTGACATAAAGGGAGTGCAATTATGTTTGACCACGACGGCCGTAGGTTCCCTTGTGATCCCTGGTGGTGGGGATCGCTCAACGTACACCCGCAGGGTAGAGATTGAGGGTTCGGGGGACTGTAACTACCGAGAGGAGTACTCGCTCTTCGATAACTCCAGAAGCAGGATATCCTTACTAGCTCAGCATAAATAATTGAAGGGACATGCGTTAACTATTAAACTAATCTGAGTCGATTTTAACAATATGCAACATATAGTACTAGATCGGACGCGATTATCTGATTTAGATTGTTTTAAGGGACCTAGTATGATAATCCAATTTCCAAAAAATATCATATTTATTAGGCGTGATCGAACAATCAGATTTAGTTAGTTTAACAGTTCATAAAAGGGCGAGGAAAGCAATTAAACCATGGAAAAGGGACACATTACGACGCACCCTTGAGAGGTGCGTCACGGTTCTCAGAAAACTAACCACTTTGACTTTGCTATTTCTCCTTTTATTTAACGAATCTCAATTTATGGGACGGGATACGTTCTGTTCGATTTATGGATCGATTGCGACAGAACGCGTGATCAGTTTTGCAGCGTGAGGCTTAGGCTTAGGGGTTCAGAGTCAATACTCATAATAATAATTGTGTGTTGTTCTCTTTCACGTCGAACTTTAAGGCCCTATTTATAGAAAAGAGTTCGTGGAAAGATAGAATTTGTAGAACTCTAATCCACGAGGAATTAGGAAAAAACACGTACCAGGTATTTTCAGCGCCCAGGCCTGGGCGCCGAAGATTTCGGCGCCCAGAGCCAGGCGTTGAAAATAGGATCTGGGCTGTTTTTCTTAGTCAGATTCGGTTCCTAGAATCCGGAGTATTTGAGATTTAATTGAGTCTTTTAGTGCGTATTAACCTTGTGACGGGATGCGTCTGGGCCCGTTACGAACTCTGGGCTCGTTAGGATTTTAATTAATACGTGACTCTTACTTTCGAATCATATTAGGAATAGGATTCTCTCGCAATTTATATCTCATTTAGGATTTATGTTGGAGTGTAACACCTAATTCTGACAGGTTTCTATCTTTTATGACTTGCCACTTTTAACAACTACCCATTACGGCAGTTACTATTTTTAGCAGGTTTCCATAAATAGCAGGTTTCTATAAATATCAGGTTTCGGGTGAAATGAAAAGGGGTGATCGATATTCGTTATTTTATAGGAGATGCGTTGTCAAGTGGAGATTTACGCTTTCATCATCGAACCTTCCCTTTCGGGAATGGGGACAAAAGTAGGTGTCTACAATTTGAAGGCTTATACAGGGAGAATTCCTCCTATTGAGGATGAGAGACACTGGCTTAGGATTGACTACCCCCTAGATCCACCCCCCGTAAAGATTGGGCCAGGTAGACCAAGGAGAAACAAAAGAAAAGATCCTTTTGAGGATCCAAAAAGACGTGGAAAGTTGACTAGGACCGGGATCGAAAAGACCTGCAGTTTGTGCCACACCAAAGGGCATAACAAAAGGAGGTGCCCCAATAGGGATAGAGTTTCTGTCCCTGTCTAAGAACAACCACCCACCAAGAGGCCAAGAGGAAGGCCTAGAAAGGATGGAGAAGCAACATTGAGCGCGGGTACGACAACTAATACAACAACAACACAACCTTCACAGTTAGGTAGGGGAAATAGGATGGTGGTTGGTGGAAGGGGTTCAAGGGGTGGTGCAGGTGGTGGCAGGGGTTCTGTTGGTGTTGGAAGGGGTGGTACAGGTGGTGGCAGGGGTTCTGCTGGTTTTGGAAGGGGTTTTGGTGGTGGCAGGGGATCTGGTGGTTCTGTTGTTGGAAGGGGTGGTGCAGGTTGTAACACCCTAATAATTCCTTGCTTTTATAAAATCATTTTCCAACTTAAAATAAAGGAATTACTAAAGTATTACCGCCACCGTAATAACGGTTAAGGCTATTACCAGAATTACGCAGCGGAATTTAATGTCAACTAACTTTTCAAAAACATAAATAATAAATTATCGAGGCCTCCTACAAATTGGAACCATGACGGCCCAAAAACCAAAGTATAAAAGTTCAACGAATTCAAACATAATTAAAGTATAATTAAAATAGTTTCAAAGTACGAAAGCATGCAACTCTCTCAATCATCCCAAGCCACATGATTTCGATCTACCAACCTGCTATATTATTCTACTCCCCATCAATGCAAGTGCAAATGATAGATCATCATAGGGTCATTAAGGCAAAGGCCATGACCAAAAGACACAAAGCACGTAGTCAGCAAAAGATGAGTACTTACAAGAATAGAGTGAAACAAAACTATACACATACATCACTCACTAAGTACTAATCAACATGCAAAAGCCATTTAATAATTAACAAACAAATCATGAATACAAGACTCGACTCTTGACTCGACTATTGACTCACAATTTAATTAGAATAAGTTTCGCACGGGCCAAAAGAATATTCCATAAAGGAAGGGTGATGGGAGCCAACCATACACCAAATAATAAATAATAAAATCGGGCCATACCGAGTGTCGGGTCATACCGATGGAATTCCTGCGCATAATATAAATGAAACAACGTCTTGTATCATTAGTAGGAGATCAAGCTTTCCGGCAAGTCTCCCCCCATTGTTCATACTCAAGGTATATACGTTCCAAGAGTTTTGAAGCTTGTTCTGGTTGAACTTTACGTTTATTAATATTTTATTAAAGGCAAACTCGAGACTCAACAACATACAAACATACAATTAATAAACAACAACCAAAACAATCTTATTTTAATGCCTTAGGACTTGTGATCAACAAAGTAAGACACTTGTGAAATTACTACCAAGTTTCTTCTCACAAAAGTGAGATTCCACATCATGCCCATTAACATGAGGGTTGTGCCCTTGCACGACAAATCCTAATTCATTTCATATATTATTCCCAACTGAACCCTACATGTGCGGTGGCTTACATGAGCTAACCCTTCACATGTGGTAAAATAAATAGTACAACGAGGTACGAATAATTGGCCCAAAAGTATGCTAGACATCCCGTACAATAGCATAATAATAAATAATCCATCCCTTGCATGTGAAACAAACCATACATGCATAAATATTGAACAACATGATTGACAATGAAATCCATAATCATAATAATCCCAACATGCTTGTTCAACAATTAATCCAATAAATCAAACATCATAATTCACATGATCGTTCACCAAAATAAACATGAATCCACATAATATAATTCACATCGACACAATCATGCAATTCTCTTGACAAATGGTGTGGTCTCCGTAGGGGCCACTTTACAATACGAGCACTCACTTAGAAATCACCTCCTATCACCAAAATAATGAAACTTAAATTATTTCCATGTTCATTAAATTTCCAGCAACTTTATAAAATCTTAAACCTTGTTTAAACTTTAGAATTCAATCGGTTCTTTAATAAAATAATCGTCTCAATTTGCAAAACCAATCCCTAGGATGAAAACATACTTTTTCCGCCTTTAAAATCAATAAAAATCAACACTTTAAGCCTTTATATAAATCTGAAAATATAATTGATTATCATAATTAAAATCATCACCTAATTATGCTAATCAATTGACTCATTAGGTCTAGGTTAAAACCCTAACTTGAAAATCCCAATAAAACCAATTTAACATCATAAAAATCAATTCTTTATTAAATAAACGAATCTGAAAATTCATGCTTTAATAATTAAAACAAGCCTAATGAAACACAACACATAAATCCTCAAATCACGGTGTTCATAACCGATTCCCAGCATTTTAATTATTCAAAACAATAATAGTATTATAATTTAAAATACGGAATTGAAATAGAATTGGCAAGGAAGAAGAGAATTATACCAATCCGGCCTATAGCACGGAACAACCACGGATTAATGTGATTGGGCGAAAGAATTGAACACACGAACAAAAACAACACACATACACACACAATCGTGTGTGCGCGCGGCAGGGGCGACGAGCAGGGGCAGCAACGAGCGGGACGAGGGACGAGGGGCGTGAGACTAGCGCGCAGCAAGAGGGACGAGGGGCTGGCGCTGGGCCCGCAAGAGAGACGAGAGCGAGAGGGACGAGGGGCTGGCGTGCCGCAAGACACACAGCAACAGCAGAGGCACAACAGCAGCGCAGGGCACAACGAGTGCTCGCTGCGAGTTGCGGGCAAGAGAGGAGTGTGCGGGCAGCGAGTGCACAAGGCACGGCACGACACACAGGGCACCGAGTGCTCGTGTGTGGGTGTGCGGGTGAGCCGGCACAAGAGAGAGAGAGGAGAGGAAGAAGAGTGTGGGGCAAGAAAGCAAAAGAGGGTTTATGAAATTAAGGGGGATCATTTAATGAGGGGAGTCCTATTTATAGGCTCCCAATTTCTAATGGGCTAGGCTTAGGAAATTAGAATTGGGCTTAGGGAATTAAATGATTGGGCTAGCTTAGAGCTTTGAATTAAATTCTTTTGATTGGGCTCGTTTAATAAACGAATTGGACTTTTCATTTAAAACCCAAACCTTTTAAAATTACTTGCGACCCATTAAATTTCCCGACTCGAAAATTAAATTTGTTTCGTAATTAATTAAAATAATAAATATTCTAATTAATTAAAATACATTTAAATAATATTTAAATGTGAAATAAATTCCAAAAATCGTAAAATGCTTTATAAATATAATAAAATATATTTATCAATATTATAAAAATACGAGGTATTACAGTCTACCCTCTTTAAAAGAAGTTTCGTCCCAAAACTTGGGTTCGGAAATCAAAATTCAAACCCAAAATTTGAGACTTTATGAGACTTTAATGCGTTCACTTACAAAAAATTTAAGTTGTTGTACTCTTTACATGATTAAAAAGGACAATAATAAGTGCAAATTCAATAGAAAGCACTAAATTGAGCATAAAATAGGGGAAAACAAGGTAAAAAGTGCGAAAGTCTACCGCACTATACCCCCCTTAAAAGACACGAGTTACGACCCCGTAACTCAACTAACCTCGGGATATTTCTTTCTCATTTCGTCCTCCGCTTCCCAAGTTGCTTCCTCAGATTCTTGATTAGACCACAATACTTTGACAATTTTCACATCTTTAGTACGTGTACTACGCACTTTACTATCCAGGATTTTGACAGGTCTTTCCTCAAAATTTAAACTTTGGTCTAATTCTATGGTCTCCGGTTGCAACACATGCGACTTATCCGGAACATATTTCCTTAACTGCGATATGTGAACAAATTATGCACTCTATGCAAGTCCATAGGCAAGGCTAGTCTATAAGCTACCTTTCCAATTCTTTCTAAGATTTCATATGGGCCTATGTACTTAGGGCTTAACTTCCCTTTCTTTCCAAATCTCATGACACCTTTCATTGGTGACACTTTGAGTAACACCTTATCACCTATGTTGAACTCTTCATCTCTACGTTTCAAGTCTGCATAACTCTTTTGGCGATCCTGCGCCGTTTCAAGTCTTCATCCCTAATTTTCGATTTGATGGTTCGGATTTGGTTCATGGTGTCCTCTATCATTTGAGGTCCCAACACTACGGTTTCACTAATGTCATTCCAACAAAGGGGACTTCTACACTTTCGTCCATACAGGGCCTCAAATGGTGCCATCCCGATACTAGCATGATAACTATTATCATATGAAAACTCAATCAAATCCAGGCTATCTTCCCAACTTCCTTGGAAATCGATGACGCATGCTCGAAGCATGTCCTCAAGGGTTTGGATGGTTCTCTCATTTTGTCCATCTGTGGCTGGGTAGAAGGCTGTACTCATTTTCAATGTCGTACCAAAGCTCTTCTGCACACTTTTCCAGATATTCGAAAGAAACCTTGAATCCGTATCTGATACGATATCCTTAGGAACTCCATGTAACCTCACAACATTCTTAATGTAAGCTTTAGCAAGTTGTTCCATTTTCCAGGTTGCCTTCAATGGTATAAACACTGCTGACTTGGTCAACCTATCTACCACAACCCAAATTGTATCATTTTCGGTTTTCGACTTAGGCAAACAAGTGACGAAGTCCATAGAAATACAGTCCCGTTTCCAGCTTGGAATCTCTAAAGGTTGGACCTTTTCTTGAGGTCTCCTGTGCTCTATTTTAACCTTCTGACAAGTCAGGCATCTAGCCACAAATTCAGCCACTTCGTTCTTCATTCTTGGCCACCAATAGATCTTTTTCAAGTCCTTATACAACTTGTCATCACCTGGGTGCACAGAATATGGCGTATTGTGCCCTTCTTTCATCAACTTTTCCTTCAATTCTCCACACTTTTGAGGCACGCACCACCTGCCTTTGTACCTCAAACTTCCATCATCATGGATTCGGAAATCTAACTCCTTACCTTGCGAAATATTTTCCTTGATTCGCTCCAACTTTACATCACCAGCTTGATTCTCCCTAATCTCATCAAATATTGACGGCTGGATGGTTAAGGCATTAATCATTCCCTCAAGACTTTCACCACTCACTATTTCAAGGTTCAAACGCTACATGTCCTTACACAGCTCGTTAGCAACTACTAACGTATTAACACTATGACTTGATTTTCTACTCAAGGCATCCGCAACTACATTGGCTTTTCCTTCATGGTACTGAATTTCCAAATCATAGTCTTTGATTAACTCCAGCCACCTTCGTTGGCGCATATTCAGATCCTTCTGTGTGAAGATGTACTTTAAACTCTTATGATCCGTAAATATCCTACACTTCAAACCATACAGATAGTGTCTCCATATCTTCAATGCAAACACTATAGCGGCTAGCTCTAAATCATGGGTAGGGTAATTGGATTCATATGGCTTCAACTGCCTTGACGCATACGCAATAACCTTCCTGTTCTGCATCAATACACACCCTAAACCATTCTTAGAGGCATCACTATACACATCATGTAGGTTATGATACATATGAACAACATAAATCATGCGGAAAAACCTTAATGCCATGAATCATATTAATTGCATATAATCATATAATTAGTCTAGGATGCATACACTTTGTAGCGTGCCCTCCCTAGCTGCGCCCGAACCGAACAAGAACAAGTCTTTAGGACTCCAAGTGTCGTCCCTCCGTAGAAAGTCCACAGCACGTCCGGATCCGCCTTAAGATTGACCAAGTAGAATCGCCCTTAAGGTACTATTATTTTCGGCTAAATAAGGCAAGAGTTTTGACTGATTTTTCTGCTTAAAAATCCTAGCTTTGAGTACTTGAAATCTCGTGTATAAATTTGTGGCCCTAGGCACATATTTATAGAGTATGGAAAAGGATTTAGAATCCTATTAGAATACCAATTAGTTTAATTAGAATCCCTTTAGGACTCTATTAAATAAATTATATCTACTAGGATTAGGATTTAATAATAGAACGAATTCCAATAGCTTTAGGATTCGTATCGCACACAACCGCACACGAGCACGAACACCGCACAGCCCGCGCAAGCCTCGCGGCCCATGCAAGCTGCACAACTCGCAGCCCATTTGCTCGCAACCCACATAGCTCTCGCGCGCGCCATGCCTTGCTGGGCCTGGCCTTGCGCTGGGCCTGGTGAGGCTTTGGCGTGTGTGTTGGGCGCTTGGCTTGCTGGGCGCGGGCCTGGCTTCGTGCTGGGCCTTCGTCTAGCAAGTCTCGCCCGATGCTAATTCGTACGATGCGCTTCCAATTAAATTCCCGATTCTGGAATTCATTTCTGTTACGAACAATATTTAACATTTTCGATTCCGGAATTAATTTCCGTTTCGAACAAATATTTAATATTTCCGTTTCCGGAATTATTTTCCGATTCCGATAATATTTCCGATTCTGACAATATTTCCGTTTCCGGCAATATTTCCAATTCCGGTAATATTTCCATTTCCGATAATATTTTCCGATACGTACCATGTTTCCGTTTCCGGCAACATCTACGACTTGGATAATATTTATATTTCCGATACGATCCATATTTCCGTTTCCGGCGATATCATCATTTCCGGAGTATTCATTTACTTGCCTTTGACGATCTCAGCTCCCACTAAACCAAGATCCGTCGATTCCGAATATCCATAGATGGAGTATTTAATGCCATTAAATACTTGATCCATTTACGTACTATTTGTGTGACCCAACGGGTTCAGTCAAGTGTAAGTTGTGGATTAATATCATTAATTCCACTTGAACTAAAGCGGCCTCTAGCTAGACATTCAGCTCACTTGATCTCACTGAATTACTAACTTGTTAATTAATACTGAACCGCATTTATTAGACTTAACATTAAATGCATACTTGGACTAAGGGCATTATTTCCTTCAGTCTCCCACTTGTCCTTAGGGACAAGTGTGCGTTTCCTAATTCCTTTGTCGCTCGATGCTTGCTCTTGAACATAAGGTAAGAGTTGTCATCCTTATTATGTCCAGAGGTGTTTCTCGGTTTTAGAGTTCAACTAATCAAATAAACAGATAATCATAGCCTATGATTCATCTGAGCACGACCATGCATTTTACAGTTTCTAGCTCTCCGAGTGGCCTTGTACAACTTTTAGCATCTCATCCCGATTTATGGGAGGGCAATCCCAATCTTGCGATCTTGAGATTAGACTTCGTTTGATAGATGATTACCTGAGCGTTGCCATTATAACCTCCTTTTACGGTGCGACGGTTGACAACGTCAAAGTAAGCAGTTCTCAAACAAGTAATCTCAAATCACTCAGGTATTGAGTATTAGTGTCTAATAATTTTAATGAAATTTACTTATGACAGATTTTCATCTCTTACAGTAAAGTCTCATAGGTCTGTCCGATACTAATCTTCCCAAAGTAAGTATCTATGAAAATGATTACGACATTTCCATGTCCACATAGTTCAAGAAACAGAACTACTAGTCATCTTGCATTCTAGTCGTCTAACGTTTTCTATGCGTCCACCTTTATAGAAAACTCCGACTAGGGACCATTTTCAATCTTTTGACATTCAAGTTCACTTGATAGACATTTCTTAGTCACATGACTGGTCCTGACAGTCTATCTTGAATATATCGTCAAGTTGAAGGGACTCATCATTTAATACTAAACCAAGATTAAATGGAATATGAAAATACATTTCATATATGATAAATGTTCAACCCCATTGTTTTACAACCATGGGCCTCAAACCCATCTTTAAAACAGTTCATGGAATTCAAAGCTATGCTTGATTTCCAGTGCTACAACGTGAGTGTTGCTTCTCACTTGTTGCATAGGTTTTGTTATCATGCTTTGCCAATCTTAATATCCTTTTCATCGAATGTTCTTCGAGATAGGATGATAAGATCTTTTGAGTTTGTTTATTATGTGATCTAGTCTTTCTTACTTCGATAGTGGTTCTACGCATTTTGCAATGAAGAACCATCAAGTCAGCAGACATGTGATTCACCCAAGTCCAGTGAAGAACTCTTTAACGTAGACAACCCTGTTTTATTGCTTCTTAGGCAATAAGTACTTTTACTTCAACTGTATAGGTTTCTAGTGATGCTTTGGTTGGATTTTATTTATCCGGGAAGTTACAGATATGCGGAAGACTTTCCAACTATATCTTAGAACATAGAAATTAATATTTAATTTCCCGCGCAACAACTCATGGTCTCCAATCCATGTTGCCATTTCAAAACACGATGCTCTATAGTTCGTCCTTGCCAATGGTTAACTCCAAAGGAATCTTGCTTGATCATTTGCCAGTGTTTATGCGTGTAGCATCAATATTTAGCATATCTTTATTTCCTTGAATCAAGAACTATTCTTATGTACCTTTCCAAGTACCATAAGTTTTTCTTGATCTCAATCTAGTTGATCTTTACTTAGACCAATAGAGATTGGTATGTTTTCGTCATGCCTAAATCCATACGATACATTCTTGGCGATCCTCATATTATATCATACATGATAAATTCTTTTGCAGAATAATTCCCAATTGAATTCTATTCATGTAATTTTAGCTCATTCAATTTCAGTAGATACTAAATCCAGCTAAATTCTTTGACATATAATATAGGTTAAGAATCTTACTTAGATTCTTTGATGTTTAACTTAGTAAATTCTTATACATAGTTCAAACATCCTTTACTTAGATTTATTCATATGGGTCGAATGTCTTCAATGGAGTCTTTCGTGTTTGATTTAGTAAATGCCATTACTTAATCCAAAATAATATTATAAGATCTTTGTAAATAGATCTTAATACCCAATATGTACTAAGTTTCGCCTTGGTCCATCATTGATGAATGATTTCAAATCTAAGTCATTAGCATTTGAATGTTATTTTACAATAGAGAGATATGTGTGTGATACACATAGGACCAATTAAGTTTTTATGTACTCCCACTAAACTTCTTATATATCCATAAGAATTATGTACATTTTATGAAACTAAAATATTTATTAGCTTCACTAAAATACAATTCCAATTCCCAATTGCTTGCTTAAATCCGTACTTAGATTTCATAAGCCAACATTCATTTCAAGCATTTATTTGGATCCACAAATCCTATGACATTCCATGTACATAGTTTATTCCAACATTTGATTGAGGGAGATGTTTTGTCATCCAATTGCCATATGTACCAATATGCAATCATTGCTTGAATTATAGACTTGAGCATTACGATTATGCATGAGGTTTCAACACAATCCACGCCGTGAATTTGCTTGTAACCTTTAGCAACTAATCTAGCTTTGTGTGTGAACACAATTCCATGTTTGATGGTTTATATCCTTAAAACCAACTTGCAACCAATAGGTGTGAAACTATTCTTGCAAATCAACAAAATGTCAATTTTGTCATCAAAACAATGATTATGTTTTATGGCCTTTAACCATCTAAAACATTTGAGTCTATATATGGCCTCTAACCATTTTAGGGAATCTAGGTTTCGTCATAGCTTTCTTACGAGTCACAAACTCATTAATCTACACGATAATAGTTTGACTGCAAGTTGTAGGCTTCTTCATTATCTAATAGAAGAATCGCATAGCTTCAGTGACCTGAACTCCATGTTTCTTCACTATCTAATAGAAGAATCTTATAGTTTCAGCGACTTGAACTCTATGCCTACTTGGGTATAGAACATCAAACAAATAGAATATCAACAGACACTTTGAAAGTCCTTTGAATATTCTGTTCTCCTTGAATCACTTGTAAAGTCTTCTAAGAGATGTCTATTCTTTAAATCCACTTCTAAAGTCCTTAAGAATATGTGTTCGAATTTTCTGAAGAACTTCGAAAAGCCTCCGGAATGTCTGTATATGTTTGTTGTTCGCCTCAAAGACTTTCGAGGTATATTTTCTCCCACTTGTCATTTTGGAAACGAATCTCCAAAAGGACATTATTTCGAGCAAACAAACATCATGTTCTCAAAAAATTCGTGGTAGAAACAATACCCTTGTGTCTCATTTGAATAAATCACAATGAAACATATATCTATACTTGGGCCTTAGTTTGTCGAATAACAAACACTAAGCTCCCACTGAGTTTAGCAACTCTTTAGATATATAATTTATTGAAAAGATATTCTGAAATTACTTTTCAATAGCTTTGACGAATTTGGTTTAGTTTGGTGGTAGTTGAGCATTTTGTTTAGAAATTATAGGAAAATTATTTATGATTCATCATTGATCGAATCAATTACTAATTGACTTCGATCATTCCAACTTAGATATGCCATATCTTATGGAGCTGGATCGTGAAATTACAACACACAATCATTGATGATAATTTTTTGGTCTCAAGTAATCATCAACATGATCTAACCTAGATCTTTATGATTTCTTGCCAAGTGGTGATTTTATACTTCTGAATCTTTGAATTAGCCAAACAGATTCAAATTTATATCACTTTGAGTAAATAAATCCATATTAACTCAAATCCAGGTGAAATAATAAAGTCATAAAATCTTTCTTTAGCTTTGAACTCTATTGTCTAGGCGTTCTAACAATAGTTCATATCTTTTGTTACTTTCAACAAGTAAGACTAGCTTGTCTTGAATGATCTAGAAATCAATCAACTTTCAAAAGTCCATCAAAATAGAGCTTTAGAACGTTAACTTGTTGACATGGTCTAAGCAACAATGCTAAAGGTTAGTGGAACTCAAATCAAGGGGTTGATTTGAACCTAGTAAAGTTCTTATTGTTAAAGAGTTGTTTGTTTTAATCAAGCATATTGACTCAACCCGTAAATGACCATTTCATTCAAATAAACAAACAAACAAGCATAGTTTTTGTTCATCTGAATGTGAGTCTTTCTGTGTTTGAAGCAGAAATTTAGGTATGCTGATTTTGGAACAAAATAGCCATTAAGTTCCAGCCTTGAAAGGACTTAAAACAAACTAGATGACCCTACAACTAATGTAGCATTGCCATGCTTCATTTCCCACTTGTAGGTCATTAGTGTATCCTAGCTTCCATTGTTTGAGTTATTACCGAAGTAAGAACCTCAAGCGGTATATGATACCAAGGAAATTTGATTGCTAGGTTACTTCTCTTTAAACATAAACTTATAGGTAGAAACGGAATCGTAAATTCCTTTTCACTTGTTCCTTGTTTTCCTATTTCTTGTACCCTTTCTTATAGTCTTAAGAATTGAATTCTCTAGTGTTGACTTTTATACTTTGTTAGACATGTCCAATGTCACTCCAACAAAGTTCTTACCATTTTATTTATGTTGAATATTCTTTTTCAACTAGATGATCTTACCAGAAGCTTCTAAAGTTCTCTAAGCATCTATCTATTCGAATGTCTAGGGACTAGACTCATTCGAGAATTAAATGGAAAAAGATTTTAGGTTGTTAACCATTGGTAAAGCTGAGCGTTTAAACTCAATGCTTTATGATCTCAAAACTACATTGTATTTTGAATTCACAAGCACCAATCGGTTTGCCATTCGACTTTGATACTCGAAAACAACCATAAAAGTCGCTAAAAGAAACGTACATTTTAAATTGCTCATTTTCTCTCATTTCCGTGAATCGTTCTTGGATTCACTACCAATCGAGAAAATTTACTGTTACCTTTATAAAAGGGTTTACTGCAGTGCAAGATATTTAATTATAAACAATAATTAAAACATACATTGAAGCATGCAAAGTCTAAACATTTATCATGAGTAATAACTTGAAAATTAAAGCATTCATGCAATTTAAACAAGTTATTAGCATTTTATTCGAATTTATTGTTCCGGCAGGTGTGAATAAAATGATTCCAAGACCCTAAAATCATTGAAGAATTAAGCACATTATGTATTTTGACTCAATTCTAAAATATTTTAGGTAAGCAAAAGCCTTTTGCTAATAGTCTAGAAACTACTCTTGGTTGATAGGTACGTCTAAGAACTTATTAGGAAAACCTATCGAATTTGCCACGACATAAAAGGACTCCTTACTTATATCGTTGAGTTTCATCAAAACTAACATGTACTCACAATTATTTGTGTACCTTACCCCTTTAGGATCAATAAGTAACACCTCGCTGAGCATAAAACTATTACTAGATTGATGTAAAGGTTATCCAAGTAAGTGTTATTTTGGCATGGCACCTTTTAACTCAATTTTTAAACTTTGGAACTTAAGGCTCTTACTATGTTGGTTAGATTTTAAGTGAACTAAAATCCTTAATCATGCAACATAATCAAGCCATAATCTCATGCATAATTAAGACATATTTAAAGCAATAAATAACTTAAAGCATGCATAAGATAAATGTGATCTAGTATGGCCCGACTTCAGCTTGAAGCTTCAACTTCAAAGTCTGTCTTGAAAATGGATTGGAAACTCCGTCTTGAATTTCAGCATGGGAGGCACAATTTTCTTCAAATAGGATAAGCTATAATTATACTAATTACAACTATTTGATGGTACGC
Source organism: Spinacia oleracea (assembly GCF_020520425.1). Lineage (NCBI taxonomy): Eukaryota > Viridiplantae > Streptophyta > Magnoliopsida > Caryophyllales > Amaranthaceae > Spinacia > Spinacia oleracea. The sequence continues at coordinate 102,627,812 of NC_079490.1, read as the reverse complement.
AGACCATAATTGAATTGAAAAACAAACTTTGGTGCATTAGACCAATTACATTCAAATTAATGGTACGCAGACCATATTTTCTATCCTATTTGGGCCACACTAGTCACTTCATATCCTGCAAAACAGTACATATACAATATATACAATTCACCCATTCATTATCATGAATGGCCCACATAGCTGTTTAGTAAAACATGTTATGCATCACATAAATATTTGCAGCAATTAATTAAGGGCACCAATAATCTACCAATTATTCAGTCCTTATTAATTCTAATCAAGTTGTTTAACCTTAAAGGATTTGTAGACCTAATCAAGAGTTTATGACTAAAGGCTCCCACTTAAACCAATTCCTTTATATGCTTTACTAATTTTAAACATAAAATGTATTTCTAGTCTAACCGGAAACATACAAGTTTAATAAAAATTTAAAGCTCATATAAAATTATAATCGAATCCATTAATTTAATTTATTTTCAGTTGAATTAAACGAATTTAAATCAATTCAAGGTTTAATTTTAGTAAAATAATTAGTATAAATTAAAATTTATAATAATTATAATAATCAAAATTAAATCCCGAGAAAACAATTTAAATTATTAATTTTAAAATTAATTAAAATTATTTCCGAACTAAAAATCTAAAATTAAAACCAAAACGTGTCAATTGTCGCAAGACGAGGCACTTGGGCTTGCGCCCAAGCCGCATCGAGCCACGAGGCCGCATCGCCCCTCGATTGACCGTTGCACAAGGCACGAGTAGCAGCAGCCACGCGCAAACGCAGCAAGCCAAGCCACGCTTGTGCGCAGCCTGCTCGTCCGCATCGCATCGCAGCAGCTCTCCCTCGCGGGGCCATCGCTCGTTGGCGCGAGGCAGTGCGTGTTAGGTTATGATACATATGACAATTCATAAATCATGCGGAAAAACCATAAAGCCAGGAAAACATATTATTTACACATAATCATTTAGCATAGTTTAGATGCATACTCTTTGTTGCGTGCCTTCCCTAGCTGCGCCCGAACCGAACAAGAACAAGTCTTTAGGACTCCAAGTGTCGTCCCTCCGTAGATAGTCCACAGCACGTCCGGATCCGGCTTAAGATTGACCAACTAGAATCGCCCTTAAGGTACTATTTTTTCGGCACTTTATAGGCAAATGTATGACTGAATTTTGCTCTCAAAAACTCACTTTGAATACTTGAATAATCTATGTAAATATGTGACCCTAGGCACCTATTTATAGAGTTATGGAAAAGGATTTGGAATCCTATTAGGATACTAATTTATTTAATTATAACCCTACTAGGACTCTAATTAAATAATCATTATCTAATAGTTTTAGGATTTAATCATATTTCGAATCCCGATTGCTATAGGATTCCCGCACAAGCATTGCACGAGCACCGTACACCCGCGCAAGCCTTGCGGCCCACGCTAGGCGCACAACGCTCGGCCCACTGCTACTGTGCTCTCGCGCGCGCGCCCCAGGCCTTGGCTGGGCCTGGCCTTGCGCTGGGCCTGGTCGAGGCTTGGCACGCGATGGTGCGTGTTGGCTCGCTGGGCGATGGCCTGGCTTCGTGCTGGGCCTTCGTCTAGCGGGCCTCGTCCGATGCTAATTCGTACGATACGCTTCCAATTAAATTCCCGATTCCGGAATTCATTTCCGATACGAACAATATTTAATATTTCCGATTCCGGAATCAATTTCCGTTTCGAACAAATATTTAATATTTCCGTTTCCGGAATTATTTTCCGATTCCGATAATATTTCCTATTCTGACAATATTTCCGTTTCCGGCAATATTTCCGATTCCGGCAATATTTCCATTTCCGATAATATTTTCCGATACGTACCATGTTTCCGTTTCCGGCAATATCTACGACTTGGATAATATTTATATTTTACGATCCATATTTCCGTTTCCGGCAATATCATCGTTTCCGGAGTATTCATTTCTTGCCTGTGACGATCTCAGCTCCCACTGAAACCAAGATCCGTCGATTCCGAATATCCATAGATGGAGTATTTAATGCCATTAAATACTTGATCCGTTTACGTACTATTTGTGTGACCCTACGGGTTCAGTCAAGAGTAAGCTGTGGATTAATATCATTAATTCCACTTGAACTGAAGCGGCCTCTAGCTAGGCATTCAGCTCACTTGATCTCACTGAATTATTAACTTGTTAATTAATACTGAACCGCATTTATTAGACTTAACATTGAATGCATACTTGGACCAAGGGCATTATTTCCTTCAGTGCGCGCTGTGGCGTAGCTCGCTTGCTGCCCACACGCGACTGCTCGCAATGCCTTGACCATCGCCCATCGCTTACCGCCCATCGCATAGCACACACGGCCAGCACCTTTGCCTCGCGCGCGCACCATGCTATGTTGCTCGCTGCATTCGTACCGCACGGGCGACGAGCTCCCTTGCTCGTCGTCGCGTGCCCGCACTATACAACACCCCTTAAGGGTAACACGTAGCGTCCTTTGCTTTGTGCGTGCAACATTTATGAGCGTTTTTGATAAAAATTTTAAAAAAATTAATTCAAAATTAATGACAAATTAATAAATCATATTAATTTCATAATTTTAGGGCGAAAAATCAAAAATTTATTAATCAATTAATTTCCGATTAATATGGATTCAAATCTAGGTCATAAAAATTTAAAACTTATCACAAATTAACAATTTTTATGGTGGTTTTTAATCATGGATACCTAATTAAAGCATTAATTAATTATGAAAATCAAATCAATTCTAAATTATTCGAATTTCAACAAATTAATCATAATTACAAATTAGGTTGTATAATTAAAAAGTCTAGGCATTCAAATTTGTTAAACATATACAGTAGGTCAATCAAAAATTCAAGATTTATCAACAAGAATCGCAAATATTCAATTTAACATCTTAAATTTACAAACTTTTGCGTTCGAAAAACTAAAACCTCCGAAAAGTCATAGTTAGGCTTCGAATTTGGGAATTCTGGGTTCGGCCGAAAAAAGGGTTTTTTGTCAAAATTTTAGAATGCCTTTTACATGCGGAATTGACACAAAAATCACTCGATTTGGTTCAGTAACGAAGAAACTGCCGAAAAACTGCGTACATATAATTAAATAAACGCAATTTGCAATTAATTAACAATTACGAAAATTAATCACCCCTTTTTAATTCTTTGCAAATTTGTAAAATTTAACCATGTTTAAGCAATTATAGATCATGCAATTAATAAGGGGCTCGTGATACCACTGTAGGTTATGATACATATGAACAACATAAATCATGCGGAAAAACCTTAATGCCAGGAATCCTATTAATTGCACATAATCATATAATTAGTCTAGGATGCATACACTTTGTAGCGTACCCTCCATAGCTGCGCTGGAACCGAACAAGAACAAGTCTTTAGGACTCCAAGTGTCGTCCCTCCGTAGAAAGTCCACAGCACGTTCGGATCCGCCTTAAGATTGACCAACTAGAATCGCCCTTGGTACTATTATTTTCGGCTAAATAAGGCAAGATTTTTGACTGATTTTTCTGCTTAAAAATCCTAGCTTTGAATACTTGAAATCTCGTGTATAAATTTGTGACCCTAGGCACATATTTATAGAGTATGGAAAAGGATTTAGAATCCTATTAGAATACCAATTAGTTTAATTAGAATCCCTTTAGGACTTTATTAAATAAATTCTATCTACTAGGATTAGGATTTAATTATAGAACGAATTCCAATAGCTTTGGGATTCGTATCGCACACAACCGCACACGAGCACGAGCACCGCACAGCCTGCGCAAGCCTCGCGGCCCACGCGAGCTGCACAGCTCGCAACCCATTTGCTCGCAGCCCACATAGCTCGCGCGCGCGCCATGCCTGGCCTTGCGCTTGGCCTGGCGAGGCTTTGGCGTGTGTGTTGGGCGCTTGGCTTGCTGGGCGCGGGCCTGGCTTCGTGCTGGGCCTTCGTCTAGCAAGTCTCGTCCGATGCTAATTCGTACGATGCGCTTCCGATTAAATTCCCGATTCCGGAATTCATTTCCGTTACGAACAATATTTAACATTTCCGATTCCGGAATTAATTTCCGTTTCGAACAAATATTTAATATTTCCGTTTCCGGAATTATTTTCCGATTCCGATAATATTTTCGATTCTGACAATATTTCCGTTTCCGGCAATATTTTCGATTCCGGTAATATTTACATTTGATGATATTATTTCTGATACGTACCATGTTTCCGTTTCCGGCAACATCTACGACTTGGATAATATTTATATTTCCGATACGATCCATATTTCCGTTTCCGGCAATATCATCGTTTCCGGAGTATTCATTTACTTGCCTTTGACGATCTCAGCTCCTACTTAAACCAGGATCCGTCAATTCCGAATATCCATAGATGGAGTATTTAATGCCATTAAATACTTGATCCATTTACGTACTATTTGTGTGACCCTACGGGTTCAGTCAAGAGTAAGCTGTGGATTAATATCATTAATTCCACTTGAACTGAAGCGGCCTCTAGCTAGGCATTCCGCTCACTTGATCTCACTGAATTATTAACTTGTTAATTAATATTGAACCGCATTTATTAGACTTAACATTAAATGCATACTTGGACCAAGGGCATTATTTCCTTCACATCATAGGTACCACTCTCATCTGGCAAGGTTAACACTGGCGCGGTTGTCAATCGCGTCTTCAAGGCTTGGAACGCCTCTTCACACTTGTCATTCCAATCAAACTTTGCTCCTTCTTCATCAATGTTGTCATTGGCTTGGCTATTCTAGAAAAGTCTTGCACAAAGCGTCTATAGTAGCCAGCTAATCCCAGAAAACTTCGAATGTCAGTCACACTCTTGGGTGTAGGCCATTCACTAACAGCTTTGATCTTGGCAGGGTCTACTGCCACTCCTTCCTTAGACACAAAATGTCGCAAAAATGCAACTCTTTCCAACCAAAACTCACACTTCGAGAACTTGGCATACAACTGGTTATCTCTCAAGTTACTCAACACAGATCTCAAGTGTTCAGCGTGATCCTCTTCACTCTTCGAATACACTAAGATGTCATCTATGAAAACCGCTACGAACTTGTCCAAATAGGCATGGAACACACGGTTCATTAAGTCCATAAATATTGCAGGTGCATTGGTTAACCCAAAAGGCATAACAGTGAACTCATAATGTCCGTATCTAGTCCTGAATGCGGTCTTTGGTATGTCGTGATCAGCGATTCTCAATTGATGATAACCCGAACGCAAATCGATCTTTCAAAAGATTCCTGCTCCTTTCAGTTGGTCAAATAGGTCTTCTATCCTAGGTAAAGGATACTTATTCTTGATCGTGACCTTATTGAGCTCCCTGTAGTCTATACAGAGCCTCATACTTCCATCCTTTTTCTTCACAAACAAAACTGGTGCTCCCCAAGGCGATGCACTTGGCCTAATGTAACCTTTCTCCAATAGATCCTCCAATTGGCCTTTTAACTCATTCATTTCTGCTGGAGCCATTCGATATGGTGCTTTTGAAATAGGCGCGGTTCCAGGCACTAAGTCTATGGTAAAGTCAATAGGTCGATTGGGAGGCATCCCCAAGATCTCTTCCGGAAACACATCGAGGAATTCATTAACTACTGCAATGTCTTCAGGTTTATCTTTGATTACATGCTCTAGGTTTCTCACATTGTATAAGAAGACTGGGTTCCCTTTACTGACTAGCTTCAAGAGTTCCATTGCCGTGATAATCCCTATGTTCTTAGGTTTACCAAAACGACGATATGACACTACTTTGCCTAAGCTAGACCTCAAGTGAACCTTCTACTTCTCACAATTTATTTTGGCTTTGAACATGGCCAACCAGTCCATTCCTTGAATTACATCTATCTCTCCTAACTCAAAATCAATTAGGTTAGATAAAAACACGGTTTTGGCTATGGTGAAAGGCACATCTCTATGGATTTTGGTACACTTCACTATGCTACCAGTAGGTATGACTATAGGTACTTCAATTGTTTCAGGCTCTTTCAACCCTATTTTCCCCAAAGAGTCCACTGAGATAAACGAATATGTCGCACCAGAATCAAATAGAACTTTAACTAAAACGGAATTAATAGAAAAAGTACCCGCTATGACGTCAGAGGAAGTCTCCGCTTCTTGCCTAGATATCACATTCAGCTTCCCTTGGGAAACTCCCTTGTTATAGCCACCTCCATTGGTGTTTCCATTGTTGTTTCGGTTCCCATTCTGCTGTTGGTTTCCTCCAGGCTTTCCAAGGTTCTGGTGAGTGCCATTGCTGTTGCCATTGTTACCACCTTGGCAATTCCTTTGGTTTCCACCTCCATTTCCCCCATTTCGGTTCTGATTATTCCGATTATTGTTCTGGTGGTTACCTTGGTTAGGCTTTCCATTCTTAGAATTGTTAGGTTATGATACATATGATATTACATAAATCATGCGGAAACAACCATTAACCCAGGACAACATATTATTTACACATAATCATATAGCATAATTTAGATGCATACTCTTTGTTGCGTGCCCTCCCTAGCTGCGCCCGAACCGAACAAGAACAAGTCTTTTAGGACTCCAAGTGTCGTCCCTCCGTAGATAGTCCACAGCACGTCCGGATCCGCCTTAAGATTGACCAACTAGAATCGCCCTTAAGGTACTAGAAAATTTCGGCACTTTTGAGCAAGATGTGTGGGTGAATTTTTCTCTCAAAAACTCACTTTGAATACTTTTGAAACTCGTTATAAATTGTGAGCCCTAGCCTCATATTTATAGGGGTATGGAAAGGGAATCGAAATCCTATTCAGATACAAATTAATTAAACTTAGAATCTTACAAGAACTCTAATTTAATTAATTTATCAAATAGAATTAGGAATTTAATCATTAACCGAACTCTGCATGTTTTAGGAAACGTGCACGAACACAAACACTTGCACACACACGCACGGCAGCCACGATGGGCCGCCCATGCGTGCGCGCGAGCAGCAGCCCACGCAGCGAGGCCTGCGCGAGCTGCAAGCCCACGCAGCTCTCGCGCGCGCTGCGCGCGCTGTGCGCGCTGTGCGCGCTGCGCGGCCTGCTGGGCCTGGCCTAGCGCTGGGCCTGGCCTAGCGCTGGGCCTGGCCTAGCGCTGGGCCTGGCGTGGCTGTTTGTGCGGCGCGCTTGGCTTGCTGGGCGATGGCCTGGCTTCGTGCTGGGCCTCGTCCGGCAGGCCTCGTCCGATGCTTATTCGTACGATGCGCTTCCGATTAAATTTCCGATTCCGGAATTCATTTCCGATACGAACAATATTTAACATTTCCGATTCCGGAATTAATTTCCGTTTCGAACAAATATTTAATATTTCCGTTTCCGGAATTATTTTCCGATTCCGGTAATATTTCCGATTCTGACAATATTTCCGTTTCCGGCAATATTTCCGATTCTGGCAATATTTCCATTTCCGATAATATTTTCCGATACGTACCATGTTTCCGTTTCCGGCAACATCTACGACTTGGATAATATTTATATTTCCGATACGATCCATATTTCCGTTTCCGGCAATATCATCGTTTCCGGAGTATTCATTTCTTGCCTGTGACGATCTCAGCTCCCACTGAAACCAAGATCAGTCGATTCCGAATATTCATAGATGGAGTATTTAATGCCATTAAATACTTGATCCGTTTACGTACTATTTGTGTGACCCTACGGGTTCAGTCAAGAGTAAGCTGTGGATTAATATCATTAATTCCACTTGAACTGAAGCGGCCTCTAGCTAGGCATTCAGCTCACTTGATCTCAGTGAATTATTAACTTGTTAATTAATACTGAACCGCATTTATTAGACTTAACATAGAATGCATACTTGGACCAAGGGCATTATTTCCTTCAGTCTCCCACTTGTCCTTAGGGACAAGTGTGCATTTCCTAATTCCTTTGTCGCTCGATGCTTGCTCTTGAACATAAGGTAAGAGTTGTCATCCTTATTATGTCCAGAGGTGTTCCTCGGTTTCAGAGTTCAACTGATCAAATAAACAGATAATCATAGCCTATGATTCATCCGAGCACGGCCATGCATTTCACAGTTTCTAGCTCTCCGAGTGGCCTTGTACAACTTTTAAGCATCTCATCCCGATTTATGGGAGGACAATCCTAATCTTGCGATCTTGAGATTAGACTTCGTTTGATAGGTGATTACCTGAGCGTTGCCTTTATAGCCTCCTTTTACGGTGCGACGGTTGGTCAACGTCAAAGCAACCAGTTCTCAAACAAGTAATCTCAAATCACTCAGGTATTGAGGATTTAGTGTTTAATAATTTAATGAAATTTACTTATGACAGATTTTCATCTCTTACAGTAAAGTTTCATAGGTCTTGTCCGATACTAGTCTTCCCAAAGTAAGTATCTATGCAAATGATTATGACATTGCCATGTCCACATAGTTCAAGAAACAGAACTACTAGTCATCTTGCATTCTAATCGTCTAACGTTTTCTATGCGTCCAATTTTATAGAAAACTCCGACTAGGGACCATTTTCAACCTTTGACATTCAAGTTCACTTGATAGACATTTCTTAGTCACAGGACTGGTCCTGACAGTCTATCTTGAATATATTGTCAAATTGAAGGGACTCATCATTTAATACTAAACCAAGATTAAATGGAATATGAAAATACATTTCATATATGATAAATGTTTAACCCCATTGTTTTATAACCATGGGCCTCTAACCCATCTTTAAAACATTTCATGGAATTCAAAGCTATGCTTGATTTCCAGTGCTACAACGTGAGTGTTGCTTCTCACTTGTTGCATAGGTTTAGTTATCATGCTTTGCCAATCTTAATATCCTTTTCATCGAATGTTCTTCGAGATATGATGACAAGATCTTTTGAGTTTGTTTATTATGTGATCTAGTCTTTCTTACTTCGATGGTGGTTTTACTCATTTTGCAATGAAGGACCATCAAGTTAGCAGACGTTTTTCTTGCTTCAAGAGTGGTTCTACGCATTTTTTCAATGAAGAACCATCAAGCCAGCAGATAGGTGATCTACCCAAGTTCAGTGAAGAACTCTTTAACATAAACAACCCTGTTTTATTGCTTTTTAGGCAATAAATACTTTTACTTCAACTGTTTAGGTTGCTAGTGATGCTTTGTTTGGATTTACCTATCCAAGCAGTTCATAGATATGTGGAAGACTCTCCAACTATATCTTAGAAGATAGAAATTATTATTTTAATTTCCCACGCAACAACTCATGGTCTCCAATCCATGTTGCCATTTTAAAACACGATGCTCTATAGCTCGTCCTTATCAATGGTTAACTCCAAAGGGTCTTGCTTGATCCTTTGCCAGTGTTTATGCGTGTAGCATCAATATTTAGCATATCTTTATTTCCTTGAATCAAGAACTATTCCTATGTACCTTTTCAAGTACCATAAGTATTCTTGATCTCAATCTAGTTGATCTTTACTTAGATCAATAGAGATTGGTATATGTTCGTCATGGCTAAAGTCATACGATACGTTTTTGGCGATCCTCATATTATATCATACATGATAAATTCTTTTGCAGAATGATTCCCAATTGAATTCTATTCATGTAACTTTAGCTCATTCAATTTCAGCAGATACTGAATCCAGCTAAATTCTTTGACATATAATATAGGTTTAAGAATCTCATTTAGACTCTTTGATGTTTAACTTAGTAAATGCTTATACATAGTTCAACCATCCTTTACTTAGATTTATTCATATGGGTCGAATATCTCCAATGGAGTCTTTCGTGTTTGATTTAGTAAATTCCATTACTTAATCTAAAACAATATCATAAGATCTTTGTAACCAGATCTTAATACCCAGTATGTACTAAGTTTCGCCTTGGTCTATCATTGATGAATAATCTCAAATCTAAGTCATTAGCATTTGAATGTTATTTTACAATAGAGAGATATGTGTGTGATACACATAGGACCAATTAAGTTTTTATGTACTCCCACTAAACTTCTTATATATCTATAAGAATCATGTATATTTTATGAAACTAAAATGCTTATTAGCTTCACTAAAATACAATTCCAATTCCCAATTGCTTGCTTAAATCTGTACTTAGATTTCCTAAGCTAGCTTTCCTTTTCAAGAATTATTTGGATCCACAAATCCTATGACATACCATGTACATAGTTTATTCCAACATTTGATTGAGGAATACGTTTTGTCATTCAATTGCTATATGTACCAATATGCAATCATTGCTTGAATTATAGACTTGAGCATTACGATTATGCATGAGGTTTCAACACAATTTACACCATGAATTTTCTTGTAACCTTTAGCAACTAATCACGCTTTGTGTGTGAACACAATTTCATGTTTGATGGTTTTTATCCTTAAAACAAACTTGCAACCAATAGGTGTGAACCTATTCTTACAAATCAACAAAATTTCAATTTTGTCATCAAAACATTGAGTATGTTTTATGGCCTTTAACCATTTAAAACATTTGAGTCTATATATGGCCTCTAACCATTTTAGGGAATCTGGGTTTCGTCATAGCTTTCTTACAAGTCACAAACTCATTAATCTACATGATAATAGTTTGACTGCAAGTTGTAGGTTTCTTCACTATTTAATAGAAGAATCTCATAGTTTCATTGACCTGATCTCTATGTTTTCTTCACTATCTAATAGAAGAATCTCATAGTTTCAGTGACTTGAATTCTATGCCTACTTGGGTATAGAACATCAAACAACAGAATATCAATAGCCACTTGAAAGTCCTTTGAATATTCTGTTCTCCTTGAAGCACTTGTAAAGTCTTCTAAGAGAAGTCTATTCTTTAAAGCCACTTCTAAAGTCCTTAAAGAATAAGTTCGGTTTTTCTGAAGCACTTTGAAAAAGCCTCGGGAATGTCCGTTTATGTTTGTTGTTCGCCTCGAAGATTTTCGAGGTCTATTTTCTCCCACTTGTCATTTTGGAAACGAATCTCCAAAAGGACATTATTTCGAGCAAACAAACATTATGTTCTCAAAAATTCGTGGTAGAAACAATACCCTTGTGTCTCATTTGAATAAATCACAATGAAACATATATCTATACTTGGGCCTTAGTTTGTCGAATGACAAACACTAAGCTCCCACTGAGTTTAGGAACTCTCTAGATATATTTTATGAAAAGTTATTCTGAAATTACTTTTTCAATAGCTTTGACGAATTTGGTTTAGTTTGGTGGTAGTTGAGCATTTTGTTTTAGAAATTATAGGAAAAGTCTTTATGATCCATCATTGATCGAATCAAGTACTAATTGACTTCGATTATTCCAACGTAGATATGCCATATCTTATGGAGCTAGATTGTGAAATTACAACACACAATCATTGATGATCATATTTGGTCTCAAGTAATCATCAACATGATCTAACCTAGATCTTTATGATTTCTTGCCAAGTGGATTTTATGCTTCTGAATCTTTGAACTAGCCAAACAGATTCAACTTATATCATATTTGAGTAAATAAACCTATATTCACTCAAATCCATGTGAAATAATAAAGTCATAAAACCTTTCTTTAGCTTTGAACTCTATCGTCTAGGCGTTCTAACAATAGTTCATATTCTTTGTTACTTTCAACAAGTAAGACTAGTTGTCTTAAATTGATTTAGAAATCAATAAACTTTCAAAAGTCCATCAAAATAGAGCTTATGAATGTTAACTTGTTGATATGGTCTAAGCAACAATGCCAAAGATTAGTGGAACTCAAATCAAGGGGTTGATTTGAACCTAGTAAAGTTCTTTAAAGAGTTGTTTGTTTTAATCAAGCATATTGACTCATTCTGTAAATGACCATTTCATTCAAATGAACAAACAAACATTGTTTTTTTTTTTTTGTTTTTCTTGAATGTGAGTCTTTCTGTGTTTGAAAAACAGAAATTTAGGTATGCTGATTATGGAACAAAATAGCCATTAAGTTCCAGCCTTGAAAGGACTTAAAACAAACTAGATGACCCTACAACTAATGTAGCATTGCCATGCTTCATTTCCTACTTGTAGGCCATTAGTGTACACTAGCTTCCATTTTGAGTTATTACCGAAGTAAGAACCTCAAGCGGTATATGATACCAAGGAAGTTTGATTTCTAGGTCACTTCTCTTTAAACATAAACTTATAGGTAGAAACGGAATCGTAAATTCCTTTCATTTGTTCCTCGTTTTCCTATTTCTTGTACCCTTTCTTATAGTCTTAAGAATTGAATTCTTTAGTGTTGACTTTTATACTTTGTTAGACATGTCCAATGTCACCAACAAGGTTCTTTACCATTTTAATTTATTTAGATGATCTTACCAGAAGCTTCTAAAGTTCTCTAAGCATCGATCTATTCGAATGTCTAGGGACTAGACTCATTCGAGAATTAAATGGGAAAATGATTTTAGGTTGTTAACCATTGGTAAAGCTGAGTGTTTAAACTCAATGCTTTATGATCTCAAAACTACAGTGTATTTTGAATTCACAAGCACCAATTGGTTTTCCATTCGACTTTGATGTTCGAAAACAACCATAAAAGTCGCTATAAGAAACGTACATTTAAATTGCTCATTTTCTCTCATTTCCGTGAATCGTTCTTGGATTCATTACCAATCGAGGAAATTTACTGTTACCTTTCTAAAAGGATTTATTGCAGTGCAAGATATTTAATTATAAATAATAATTAAAACATACATTGAAGCATGCAAAGTCTAAACATTTATCATGAATAATAACTTGAAATTAAAGCAACCATGCAATTCAAACAAGTTATTAGCATTTTATTCGAATTATGTGTTCCGGCAGGTGTGAATAAAATGATTCCAAGACCCTAAAATCATTGAAGAACTAAGCACAGTTTGTCGACTTAATCCTAGAACATCTTAGGTAAGCAAAAGCCTTTTGCTAATAGTCTAGAAACTACTCTTGGTTGATAGGTACGTCTAAGAACTTATTAGGTAAACCTATCGATTTTGCCACGACATAAAAGGACTCCTTACTTATATCGTTGAGTTTCACCAAAACTAACATGTACTCACAATTATTTGTGTACCTTGCCCCTTTAGGACCAATAAGTAACACCTCGCTGAGCGAAAACTATTACTAGATTGATGTAAAGGATATCCAAGCAAGTGTATATTTTGGCATAGCACCTTTTAACTCAATTTTTAAGTTTGGAACTTAAAGCTCTTACTATGTTGGTTAGATTTTAAGTGAACTAAAATCCTTAATCATGCAACATAATCAAGCTTTTGATCTCATGCATTTTAAGACATATTTAAAACAATAAATAACTTAAAGCATGCATAAGATAAATGTGATCTAGTATGGCCCGACTTTATCTTGAAGCTTTGACTTCAAAGTCCGTCTTGAAAATCTCCGTGGGAGGCACCATTTTCTTCAAATAGGATAAGCTATAACTAATTACAACTATTTGATGGTTCGCAGACCATATTTGAATTGAAAAATAACTTTGGTACTTTAGACCAATTACATTCAAATTAATGGTACGCAGACCATATTTTCTATCCTATTTGGGCCATACTAGTCACTTCATAACCTGCAAAACAGTACATATACAATATATACCATTCACCCATTCATTATCATGAATGGCCCACATAGCTGGTTAGTCAAACACATTATGCATCACATAAATATTTGCAGCAATTAATCAAGGGCACCAATAATCTACCAATTATTCAGTCCTTATTAATTCTAATCAAGTTGTTTTAACCTTAAGGATTTGTAGACCTAATCAAGAGTTTATGACTAAAAAGCGCTCCCACTTAAACCAATAAATTCATATGCTTTACCAATTTTAAACATAAAAATGTATTTCTAGTCTAACCGGAAACATACAAATTTAATTAAAATTTAAAGCTCATTTAAATTTATAATTGAATCCAAAAAGTTTAATTTAATTTAAGTCGTATTTAAATTAATTCATGATTTTAATTTTAGTAAAATAATTAGAATAAATAAAATTTATTATAATTACAATATTCAAAATTAAAATCCAAGAAAATAATTTAAATTATTAATTTTAAAATTAATTAAAATTACGTGAACTGAAATTTTCAAATTAAACATTCAAAACGATCTAATCGTAACGCAAACACCCTACGCATTGCACGCCCATGGGCCGCACGCACACAGCCATTGCTGGCCATGTGCGCGCAGCCCATGCGCTCGTCGCATAGCTGCTGCATCCCCATCGCAAGCCTCCGCACGCATTGGTGCTCGCTGCGCGCGCCAGCGCTCATCGCACGCGAGCTATCGCTCGCAGTGCGCGCGCGACATCGCTCGCTGGGCGCGCGAGCCATCGCTCGCTGGGCGGGCGACATCGCTCGCTGTGCGCGCGAGCAATGCTGGCAGTGCGCGCGAGTCCTCGCTCGTTGTGCGCGCGAGCAATGCTGGGCGCAGAGCTCGTGGCACGCGAGCTTGCGCTCGCTGCGCGCGAGGCAGCGCGCGTTGTGGCGCAGCTCGCTTGCTGCCCACACGCGACTGCCTTGGCTCGCCCTTCGCCCATGCCCATTCGTCCATTGCTCGTGGCACACGACACAAGGCAGGGCTGCTGCCTTGTGCTCGTGCACTACGCCCTTGCTCATTGCATTCGTGCCGCACGGGCGACGAGCTCCCTTGCTCGTCGTCGCATGCCCGCATTATACAACACCCCTTAAGGGTAACACGAAGCGTCCATTGCTTCGTGCGTGCAAGTTTTATGAACGAATCGCATAAAAATTTAAAATTTTATATTTAAAATTAATGACAAATTAATAAATAATATTAATTTCATAATTTTAGGGCGAAAAATCGAAAATTTATTATCCAATTGATTTCCGATTGTTATGGATTCAAGTCTAGGTCATAAAAATTTAAAATTTATCATAAATTTACAATTTTTATGGTGGTTTTTAATCATAGGTTTCTAATTAAATTACAATTAATTATGAAAATCAAATTAATTCTAAATTATTCTAATTTTCAACAAATTAATCATAATTACAAATTAGATTGCATAATTAACAAGACTAGGCATTCAAACTTGTTAAACATATGCAATAGGTCAATCAAAAATTCAATATTTATCAACAAGAATCGCAAATATTTAATTTAACATCTTAAGTTTACGAAATTTTGCATTCGAAAAACTAAAACCTTCGAAAAGTCATAGTTAGGCTTCGAATTTGAGAATTCTGGGTTCGGCGCAAGAGCGCGCAGCCTCGCGCGCAGCGAGCGCAAGCTCGCGTGCCACGAGCGCTGCGCCCAGCATTGCTCGCGCGCACAACGAGCGAGGACTCGCGCGCACAGCCAGCATTGCTCGCGCGCACAGCGAGCGATGTCGCCCGCCCAGCGAGCGATGTCGCGCGCCCAGCGAGCGATGGCTCGCGCGCCCAGCGAGCGATGTCGCGCGCGCACTGCGAGCGATAGCTCGCGTGCGATGAGCGCTGGCGCGCGCAGCGAGCACCAATGCGTGCGGAGGCTTGCGATGGGGATGCAGCAGCTATGCGACGAGCGCATGGGCTGCGCGCACATGGCCAGCAATGGCTGTGTGCGTGCGGCCCATGGGCGTGCAACGCGTAGGGTGTTTGCGTTACGATTAAAGATCGTTTTGAATGTTTAATTTGAAAATTTCAGTTCACGTAATTTTAATTAATTTTAAAATTAATAATTTAAATTATTTTCTTGGATTTTAATTTTGAATATTGTAATTATAATAAATGTTATTTATTCTAATTATTTTACTAAAATTAAAATCATGAATTAATTTAAATAACGACTGAAATTAAATTAAACTTTTTGGATTCAATTATAAATTTATATGAGTTTTAAATTTTAATTAAATTTGTATGTTTCCGGTTAGACTAGAAATACATTTTTATGTTTAAAATTGGTAAAGCATATGAATTTATTGGTTTAAGTGGGAGCGCTTTTTTAGTCATAAACTGTTGATTAGGTCTACAAATCCTTAAGGTTAAAACAACTTGATTAGAATTAATAAGGACTGAATAATTGGTAGATTATTGGTGCCCTTGATTAATTGCTGCAAATGTTTACGTGATGCATAATGTGTTTTACTAACCAGCTATGTGGGCCATTCATGATAATGAATGGGTGAATGGTATATATTGTATATGTACTGTTTTGCAGGTTATGAAGTGACTAGTATGGCCCAAATAGGATAGAAAATATGGTCTGCGTACCATTAATTTGAATGTAATTGGTCTAAAGTACCAAAGTTATTTTTCAAATCAAATATGGTCTGCGTACCATCAAATAGTTGTAATTAGTTATAACTTATCCTATTTGAAGAAAATGGTGCCTCCCACGGAGATTTTCAAGATGGACTTTGAAGTCAAAGCTTCAAGATGAAGTCGGGCCATACTAGATCACATTTATCTTATGCATGTTTTAAGTTATTTATTGTTTTAAATATGTCTTAAAATGCATGAGATCAAAAGCTTGATTATGTTGCATGATTAAGGATTTTAGTTCACTTAAAATCTAACCAACATAGTAAGAGCCTTAAGTTCCAAACTTAAAAATTGAGTTAAAAGGTGCCATGCCAAAATATACACTTGCTTGGATATCCTTTACATCAATCTAGTAATAGTTTTCGCTCAGCGAGGTGTTACTTATTGGTCCTAAAGGGGCAAGGTACACAAATAATTGTGAGTACATGTTAGTTTTGGTGAAACTCAACGATATAAGTAAGGAGTCCTTTTATGTCGTGGCAAAATCGATAGGTTTACCTAATAAGTTCTTAGACGTACCTATCAACCAAGAATAGTTTCTAGACTATTAGCAAAAGGCTTTTGCTTACCTAAGATGTTCTAGGATTAAGTCGACAAACTGTGCTTAGTTCTTCAATGATTTTAGGATCTTGGAATCATTTTATTCACACCTGCCGGAACAATAAATTTGAATAAAATGCTAATAACTTGTTGAAATTGCATGATTGCTTTAATTTCAAGTTATTATTCATGATAAATGTTTAGACTTTGCATGCTTCAATGTATGTTTTAATTATTGTTTATAATTAAATATCTTGCACTGCAATAAATCCTTTTAGAAAGGTAACAGTAAATTTCCTCGATTGGTAGTGAATCCAAGAACGATTCACGGAAATGAGAGAAAGTGAGCAATTTAAAATGTACGTTTCTTTTAGCGACTTTTATGGTTGTTTTCGAAGATCAAAATCGAATGGCAAACCAATTGGTGCTTGTGAATTCAAAATACAATGTAGTTTTGAGATCATAAAGCATTGAGCTTAAACGCTCAGCTTTACCAATGGTTAACAACCTAATATCTTTGTCCATTTAATTCTCGAATGAGTCTAGTCCCTAGACATTCGAATAGATCGATGCTTAGAGAACTTTAGAAGCTTCTTGTAAGATCATCTAGTTGAAACAGAATATTCAACATAAATTAAAATGGTAAAGAACCTTGTTGGTGACATTGGACATGTCTAACAAAGTATAAAAGTCAACACTAAAGAATTCAATTCTTAAGACTATAAGAAAGGGTACAAGAAATAGGAAAACGAGGAACAAATGAAAGGAATTTACGATTCCGTTTCTACCTATAAGTTTATGTTTAAAGAGAAGTGACCTAGCAATCAAACTTCCTTGGTATCATATACCGCTTGAGGTTCTTACTTCGGTAATAACTCAAACAATGGAAGCTAGGATACACTAATGACCTACAAGTGGGAAATGAAGCATGGCAATGCTACATTAGTTGTAGGGTCATCTAGTTTGTTTTAAGTCCTTTCAAAGGCTGGAACTTAATGGCTATTTTGTTCCATAATCAGCATACCTAAATTTCTGCTTCAAATACAGAAAGACTCACATTCAGAAGAACAAAAACAATGCTTGATTGTTTGTTCATTTGAATGAAATGGTCATTTACAGAATGAGTCAATATGCTTGATTAAAACAAACAACTCTTTAAAGAACTTTACTAGGTTCAAATCAACCCCTTGATTTGAGTTCCACTAATCTTTGGCATTGTTGCTTAGACCATATCAACAAGTTAACATTCAAAAGCTCTATTTTAATGGACTTTTGAAAGTTGGTTGATTTCTAGATCAACTTAAGACAAGCTAGTCTTACTTGTTGAAAGTAACAAAAGATATGAACTATTGTTAGAACGCCTAGACGATAGAGTTCAAAGCTAAAGAAAGATTTTATGACTTTATTATTTCACATGGATTTGAGTGAATATAGGTTTATTTACTCAAATGTGATATAAGTTGAATCTGTTTGGCTAGTTCAAAGATTCAGAAGTATAAAATCCACTTGGCAAGAAATCATAAAGATCTAGGTTAGATCATGTTGATGATTACTTGAGACCAAATATGATCATCAATGATTGTGTGTTGTAATTTCACAATCTAGCTCCATAAGATATGGCATATCTAAGTTGGAATGATCGAAGTTGATTAGTACTTGATTCAATCAATGATGGATCATAAAGACTTTTCCTATAATTTCTAAAACAAAATGCTCAACTACCACCAAACTAAACCAAATTCGTCAAAGCTATTGAAAAGTAATTTCATAATATCTTTTCATAATATATCTAAAGAGTTCTTAAACTCAGTGGGAGCTTAGTGTTTGTTATTCAACAAACCAAGGTCCAAGTATAGATATATGTTTCATTGTGATTTATTCAAATGAGACACAAGGGTATTGTTTCTACCACGAATTTTTGAGAACATAATGTTTGTTTGCTCGAAATAATGTCCTTTTGGAGATTCGTTTCCAAAATGACAAGTGGGAGAAAATATACCTCGAAAGTTTTCGAGGCGAACAACAAACATAAACGGACATTCCGGAGGCTTTTCGAAGTGCTTCAGAAAATCCGAACTTATTCTTTATGGACTTTAGAAGTGGCTTTAAAGAATAGATATCTCTTAGAAGACTTTACAAGTGCTTCAAGGAGAACAGAATATTCAAAGGACTTTCAAGTGGCTACTGATATTCTATTGTTTGATGTTCTATACCCAAGTAGGCATAGAATTCAAGTCACTGAAACTATGAGATTCTTCTATTAGATAGTGAAGAAACATAGAGATCAGGTCAATGAAACTATGAGATTCTTCTATTAAATAGTAAAGAAACCTACAACTTGCAGTCAAACTATTATCATGTAGATTAATGAGTTTGTGACTTATAAGAAAGCTATGACGAAACCCAGATTCCCTAAAATGGTTAGAGGCCATATATAGACTCAAATGTTTTAAATGGTTAGAGGCCATAAAACATACTCAATGTTTTGATGACAAAATTGAAATTTTGTTGATTTGCAAGAATAGGTTCACACCTATTGGTTGCAAGTTTGTTTTAAGGATAAAAACCATCAAACATGAAATTGTGTTCACACACAAAGCGAGATTAGTTGCTAAAGGTTACAAGCAAATTCATGGCATGGATTGTGTTGAAACCTCATGCAAAATCGTAATGCTTAAGTCTATAATTCAAGTAATGATTGCATATTGGTACATATAGCAATTGGATGACAAAACGTATTCCTCAATCAAATGTTGGAATATAATATGTACATGGTATGTCATAGAATTTGTGGATCCAAATAAATGCTTGAAATGGAAAGCTAGCTTATAAAATCTAAGTACAGATTTAAGCAAGCAATTGGGAATTGGAACTGTATTTTAAGTGAAGCTAATAAGAATTTTAGTTTCATAAAATATACATGATTCTTATAGATATATAAGAAGTTTAGTGGGAGTACTTAAAACTTAATTGGTCCTATGTGTATCACACACATATCTCTCTATTGTGAAATAACATTCAAATGCTAATGACTTAGATTTGAAATTATTCATCAATGATGGACCAAGGCGAAACTTAGTACATACTGGGTATTAAGATCTATTTACAAAGATCTTATATTAATGTTTTGGATTAAGTAATGGCATTTACTAAATCAAACACGAAAGTCTCCATGGGAGATATTCGACCCATGTGAATAAATCTAAGTAAAGGATGTTTGAACTATGTATAAGCATTTACTAAGTTAAACATCAAAGAGTCTAAATGAGATTCTTAAACCTATATTATATGTCAAAGAATTTAGCTGGATTCAGTATCTGCTGAAATTGAATGAGCTAAAATTACATGAATAGAATTCAATTGGGAATTATTCTGAAAAAGAATTTATCATGTATGATATAATATGAGGATCGCCAAAAACGTATCGTATGACTTTAGGCATGACGAACATATACCAATCTCTATTGATCTAAGTGAAGATCAACTAGGTTGAGATCAAGAATACTTATGGTACTTGAAAAAGTACATAGGAATAGTTCTTGATTCAAGGAAATAAAGATATGCTAAATATTGATGCTACACGCATAAACACTGGCAAAGGATCAAGCAAGACCCTTTGGAGTTAACCATTGATAAGGACGAGCTATAGAGCATCGTGTTTTGAAATGGCAACATGGATTGGAGACCATGAGTTGTTGCGTGAGAAATTAAAATGATAATTTCTATGTTCTAAGATATAGTTGGAGAGTCTTCCACATATCTATGAACTGCTTGGATAGGTAAATCCAAACAAAGCATCACTAGCAACCTATACAGTTGAAGTAAAAGTAATTATTGCCTAAGAAGCAATAAAACAGGGTTGTTTAAAGTTCTTCACTGAACTTGGGTAGATCACCTATCTGCTGGCTTGATGGTTCTTCATTGAAAAATGCGTAGAACCACTCTTGAAGCAAGAAAAACGTCTGCTAACTTGATGGTTCTTCATTGCAAAATGAGTAAAACCACCATCGAAGTAAGAAAGACTAGATCACATAATAAACAAACTCGAAAAGATCTTATCATCATATCTCGAAGAACATTCGATGAAAAGGATATTAAGATTGGCAAAGCATGATAACTAAACCTATGCAACAAGTGAGAAGCAACACTCACGTTGTAGCACTGGAAATCAAGCATAGCTTTGAATTCCATGAATTGTTTTAGAAGATGGGTTTGAGGCCCATGGTTATAAAACATTGGGGTTGAACATTTATCATATATGAAAGGTATTTTCATATTCCATTTAATCTTGGTTTAGTATTAAATGATGAGTCCCTTCAAATTTGACGATATATTCAAGATAGACTGTCAGGACCAGTCCTGTGACTAAGAAATGTCTATCAAGTGAAATTGAAAGTCAAAGGTTGAAAATGGTCCCTATTCGGAGTTTTCTATAAAATTGGACGCATAGAAAACGTTAGACGACTAGAATGCAAGATGACTAGTAGTTCTGTTTCTTGAACTATGTGGACATGGCAATGTCATAATCATTTGCATAGATACTTACTTTGGGAAGACTAGTATCGGACAAGACCTATGAAACTTTACTGTAAGAGATGAAAATCTGTCATGAGTAAATTTCATTAAATTATTAGACACTAAATCCTCAATACCTGAGTGATTTGAGATTACTTGTTTGAGAACTGGTTGCTTTGACGTTGACCAACCGTCGCACCGTAAAAGGAGGCTATAAAGGCAACGCTCAGGTAATCACCTATCAAACGAAGTCTAATCTCAAGATCGCAAGATTGGGATTGTCCTCCCATAAATCGGGATGAGATGCTTAAAAGTTGTACAAGGCCACTCGGAGAGCTAGAAACTGTGAAATGCATGGCCGTGCTCGGATGAATCATAGGCTATGATTATCTATTTATTTGATCAGTTGAACTCTGAAACCGAGGAACACCTCTGGACATAATAAGGATGACAACTCTTACCTTATGTTCAAGAGCAAGCATCGAGCGACAAAGGAATTAGGAAATGCACACTTGTCCCTAAGGACAAGTGAGAGACTGAAGGAAATAATGCCCTTGGTCCAAGTATGCATTCTATGTTAAGTCTAATAAATGCGGTTCAGTATTAATTAACAAGTTAATAATTCAGTGAGATCAAGTGAGCTGAATGCCTAGCTAGAGGCCGCTTCAGTTCAAGTGGAATTAATGATATTAATCCACAGCTTACTCTTGACTGAACCCGTAGGGTCACACAAATAGTACGTAAACGGATCAAGTATTTAATGGCATTAAATACTCCATCTATGAATATTCAGAACCGACGGATCTTGGTTTCAGTGGGAGCTAAGATCGTCACGGGCAAGAAATGAATACTCCGGAAACGATGATATTACCGGAAACGGAAATATGGATCGTATCGGAAATATAAATATTATCCAAGTCGTAGATGTTGCCGGAAACGGAAACATGGTACGTATCGGAAAATATTATCGGAAATGGAAATATTGCCAGAATCGGAAATATTGCCGGAAACGGAAATATTGTCAGAATCGGAAATATTATCGGAATCGGAAAATAATTCCGGAAACGGAAATATTAAATATTTGTTCGAAACGGAAATTAATTCCGGAATCGGAAATATTAAATATTGTTCGTATCGGAAATGAATTCCGGAATCGGAAAATTTAATCGGAAGCGCATCGTACGAATAAGCATCGGACGAGGCCTGCCGGACGAGGCCCAGCACGAAGCCAGGCCATCGCCCAGCAAGCCAAGCGCGCCGCACAAACAGCCACGCCAGGCCCAGCGCAGGGCCAGGCCCAGCAGGCTGCGCAGCACGCGCAGCGCGCAGCGCGCGCGGGCGCTGCGTGGGCTGCTGCTCGCGCGCACGCATGGGGGCCCATCGTGGCTGCCGTGCGTGTGTGTGCAAGTGTTTGTGTTCGTGCACGTTTCCTAAAACATGCAGAGTTCGGTTAATGATTAAATTCCTAATTCTATTTGATAAATTAATTAAATTAGAGTTCTTGTAGGATTCTAGGTTTAATTAATTTGTATCTGAATAGGATTTCGATTCCCTTTCCATACCCCTATAAATATGAGGCTAGGGCTCACAATTTATAACGAGTTTCAAAGTATTCAAAAGTGAGTTTTTTGAGAGAAAATTAAAACACACATCTTGCTCATAAAAGTGCCGAAATTTTCTAGTACCTTAAGGGCGATTCTAGTTGGTCAATCTTAAGGCGGATCCGGACGTGCTGTGGACTATCTACGGAGGGACAACACTTGGAGTCCTAAAGACTTGTTCTTGTTCGGTTCGGGCGCAGCTAGGGAGGGCACGCAACAAAGAGTATGCATCTAAATTATGCTATATGATTATGTGTAAATAATATGTTGTCCTGGGTTAATGGTTGTTTCCGCATGATCTATGTAATGTCATATGAATCATAACCTAACATATTATTCAACGAAAAATAAATAACTAAGGATTGTATTTCTCTAAAGACTAATGTCATCACGACGATCATTTCTTTCCTTGTATTGCTCTGGAGTAAAGTCTTGATCATTAGGATCATCCAAGTCTTCTTCCGGATCAAAGTCTTCATCCATCGACTCATCATCCTTTTGTGGCTCACTATCAACCACATTGTTCTCTTCAAGCTCATCCTCAGATCCACTACATATCTTAATTGTTGGTTCAGGAACTATAGGATTAGGATTTTCAATCTCCACTACATCATCATCATCATCATTGTCCTCCTCAACATCATTAGCTTGCTCATCATGGATCATGCCATCCTCACCATCACTTTCTATTCCTCCATAGCCCATACCTAGACCCACAGAGTACTTCCCATCCTCATAGCTATTCTCCGCAACCTCTAAGATAGTAGTGAGAACCTCAGTGTCATACTTCCACCTACCATCTCCAGTCCCATATTTGTACCAATTAGGGGTACCATCATTAAAATGCATGTCACTGAACTTGTTCTTAAGGTCTATGTAAGGGTTCTTATGGGGAAAACAATGAATAACCATACTAGCCATCATATCCTTGTGCCTAAGGTGGGGCATATCCTTCGTCGAAGCAAAATAGTTGCAAGCAAACACGATTTTCTGGACATACATGTGAGGAGTCTCGTTATCCATCTTCTCTAGGTATCCTAGACTGGTGAACTTAGAAGGTAGCATCCTTAATTCCTGAAAATTCACAACTAGAAAGTCTTACTAACGCGTTCCCATAGAAATTCCAACCCAAAAATGATACAATAAATAGTTCGTGGAGCCATAGAATTTCAATGCACAAGTATATGCTCAACATGAATTATGATGCAAATAATCACATAAAGCAAGATAAAACATGGTTAAAACATATACATGGCAATTAATAAATCACATTGTCACATAAAATGCATTCTTAAACTAATATGCCCTTCTTAATCTACCCATTCCTCACTTGAAAATAATATTAATTTTCGAAATTAATTAAGAAATAACTCCTAACTTAGTTGAAATTATAAAAATTAAAATCGAAAATTAATAAGAATTATTAATTAAGTAAATAAATTAATTTCGGATAATTACAAAAAAAAAAAAAGAAGAAAAAAGAATCCGAAAATTAAATTAAAAAAAATTTCGAAAAATTTTCGAATAAATAAATAAATAAAATAAATTCGGATATTTAAATAAAAGAAAATCCGAAAATAATAAAAATAATTTGAATTAAATTCGAAAATTTCAAAAAAAAATAAAAAAAAAGAATTCGGAAAAATTAATTTAATTAAATAATAATCCAAACTTTTCAACTCATTCCAAACGACACAAAATAATTGGTATTTGACCTTTAAAATATTGAGTACTCAAAATAATACGTTTTGACTTTAGGAAAAATAATATTTAAAAATCCTAAAGTTCTGCATTACCACTTTGTAGTATTGCTTACTACAAAGAAGGAATGAAACTAAGCTCTAGTATACCACTTTGTAACACCCTAATAATTCCTTGCTTTTATAAAATTATTTTCCAACTTAAAATAAAGGAATTACTAAAGTATTACTGCCACTGTGATAACGGTTAAGGCTATTACCAGAATTACGCAGCGGAATTTAATGTCAACTAACTTTTCAAAAACATAAATAATAAATTATCGAGGCCTCCTACAAATTGAGACCATGACGGCCCAAAAACCAAAGTATAAAAGTTCAACGAATTCAAACATAATTAAAGTATAATTAAAATAGTTTCAAAGTAAGAAAGCATGCAACTCTCTCAATCATCCCAAGCCACATGATTTCGATCTACCAACCTGCTATATTATTCTACTCCCCATCAATGCAAGTGCAAATGATAGATCATCATAGGGTCATTAAGGCAAAGGCGGCCGGCCATGACTAAAAAACACAAAGCACGTAGTCAGCAAAAGCTGAGTACTTACAAGAATAGAGTGAAACAAAACTATAAACACACATCACTCACTAAGTACTAATCAACATGCAAAAGTCATTTAATAATTAACAAACAAATCATGAATACAAGGCTCGACTCTTGACTCACAATTTAATTAGAATAAGCTTCGAACGGGACAAAAGAATATTCCATAAAGGAAGGGTGATGGGAGCCAACCATACACCAAATAATAAATAATAAAATCGGGCCATACAGAGTGTCGGGCCATACCGACGGAATTCCTGCGCATAATATAAATGAAACAACGTCTTGTATCATTAGTAGGAGATCAAGCTTTCCGGCAAGTCTCCCCCCATTGTTCATACTCAAGGTATATACGTTCCAAGAGTTTTGAAGCTTGTTCTGGTTGCACTTTACGTTTATTAATATTTTATTAAAGGCGAACTCGAGACTCAACAACATACAAACATACAATGAATAAACAACAACCAAAAAAATCTTATTTTAATGCCTTAGGACTTGTGATCAACAAAGTAAGACACTTGTGAAATTACTACCAAGTTTCTTCTCACAAAAGTGAGATTCCACATCATGCCCATTAACATGAGGGTTGTGCCCTTGCACGATAAATCCTAATTCATTTCATATAATATTCCCAACTGAACCCTACATGTGCGGTGGCTTACCTGAGTTAAGCCTTCACATGTGGTAAAATAAATAGTACAACGAGGTACGAATAATTGGCTCAAAAGTATCCTAGACATCCCGTACAATAGCATAATAATAAATAATCCATCCCTTGCATGTGAAACAAACCATACATGCATAAATATTGAACAACATGATTGACAATGAAATCCATACTCATAATAATCCCAACATGCTTGTTCAACAATTAATCCAATAAATCCAACATCATAATTCACATGATCGTTCACCAAAATAAACATGAATCCACATAATATAATTCACATCGACAAAATCATGCAATTCTCTTGACAAATGGTGTGGTCGCCCTAGACTTGTACGTACCTTGAATACCTAAGCGTAGGGGCCACTTTGCAATACGAGCACTCACTTAGAAATCACCTCCTATCACCAAAATAATGAAACTTAAATTATTTCCATGTTCATTAAATTTCCAGCAACTTTATAAAATCTTAAACCTTGTTTAAACTTTAGAATTCAATCGTTCTTTAATAAAATAATCGTCTCAATTTGCAAAACCAATCCCTAGTATGAAAACATATTTTTTCCGCCTTTAAAATCAATAAAAATCAACACTTTAAGCCTTTATATAAATCTGAAAATATAATTGATTATCATAATTAAAATCATCACCTAATTATGCTAATCAATTGACTCATTAGATCTAGGTTAAAACCCTAACTTGAAAATCCCAATAAAACCAATTTAACATCATAAAAATCAATTCTTTATTAAATAAACGAATCTGAAAATTCATGCTTTAATAATTAAAACAAGCCTAATGAAACACAACACATAAATCCTCAAAGCACGGTGTTCATAACCGATTCCCAGCATTTTAATTATTCAAAACAATAATAGTATTATAATTTAAAATACGGAATTGAAATAGAATTGGCAAGGAAGAAGAGAATTATACCAATCCGGCCTATAGCACGGAACAACCACGAATTAATGTGATTAGGCGAAAGAATTGAACACACGAACAAAAACAACACACACACACACAATCGTGTGTGCGCGCGGCAGGGGCGACGAGCAGGGGCAGCAACGAGCGGGATGAGGGACGAGGGGCGCGAGACTAGCGCGCAGCAAGAGGGACGAGGGGCTGGCGCTGGGCGCGCAAGAGAGACGAGAGCGAGAGGGACGAGGGACGAGGGGCTGGCGTGCCGCAAGACACACAGCAACAGCAGAGGCACAACAGCAGCGCAGGGCACAACGAGTGCTCGCTGCGAGCTGCGGGCAAGAGAGGAGTGGGCGAGGGTGTGCGGGCAGCGAGTGCACAAGGCACGACACGGCACACAGGGCACCGAGTGCTCGTGTGTGGGTGTGCGGGTGAGCCGGCACAAGAGAGAGAGGAGAGGAAGAGGAGTGTGGGGCAAGAAAGCAAAAGAGGGTTTATGAAATTAAGGGGGATCATTTAATGAGGGGAGTCCTATTTATAGGCTCCCAATTTCTAATGGGCTAGACTTAGGAAATTAGAATTGGGCTTAGGGAATTAAATGATTGGGCTAGCTTAGAGCTTTGAATTAAATTCTTTTGATTGGGCTCGTTTAATAAACGAATTGGACTTTTCATTTAAAACCCAAACCTTTAAAATTACTTGCGACCCATTAAATTTTCCGACTCGAAAATTAAATTCGTTTCGTAATTAATTAAAATAATAAATATTCTAATTAATTAAAATACATTTAAATAATATTTAAATACGAAATAAATTCCAAAAATCGTAAAATGCTTATAAATATAATAAAATATATTTATAAATATTATAAAAATACGAGGTATTATACAGGTGGTGGCAGGGGTACAACTGGTGACAGAGGTGCAGGTGATGGTAGGGGTGCAGGTGGTGGCAGGGGAAGAGGTTATGTACCGCAAGGAGCCGGTGTATTCATTGCATCTGATGGATCTGCTATCACCAATGTAAGTGGTTAATTAGATTGTTTATTACTTATATATTCAGCCTGTGTAACTTATTTAATCTACATAACATTGTCCTTGATTTTTTTCAGACACAAGGACGAGTGACTCGTAATAATAGTCAGCCATGTAGCCAAGGATCAACCGTCAATCAGGGGAATTGACTTGCATTAAACTCAAGTACATTGTTGCCTTGAAGCTGCCTTGAATATCTTGAGAAATGAAGCTGCCTTGAAGATCTTGCTATTAGTTTTTGTTCGTTTTTGCAAGATTATGTATAATTCATTAACTTAGATACAATATCAGCTTCACTTGTGCACAATATCAGCTTCACTTTTGCTGTTGTTTGAACAATGCAATTAAATGGGCAGGTTTGATGTTGTCTTTGCCTAAAATTGGCTAAATTTGTACCTAGCATTTGAATGTTATTGGTCAGGCTTATTAACAGGTTTGATGTTCTTTTTAGTTTGATGCTTGAAGTTGTGATCAAACACAGCACAAAACATGATCAAAACACGACATGTGATCGAAACGCGAGTGCTTAAAATTATGCGTGATACAAACATAATACGTTATCGAAAAAATGATCAAAACACGACACAACATGATACGTTATCGAAAAATGATTAAAACACGACATATAATTGAAAACAACTTCATAACAATACGATGTGCGATCTTATTTATTACTTCATAAAGTACGAAATACAACCAAAATAAACCCGCAACTAGATAATAAATTAAGACATAATCTACCTCAATAACAACGCTAAAACCGCAAACATAAGCCATGAAAAAATCAAAATCATGGACAAGTTTTTCTCGGTCCTAGAGCAATTCATTAACTCGATTCGCATATGACAAAGCTCGTTCTTCATTTCCTGGTTTTCTTCTTCAACATTTTCCTTCTTAATTTGCAATCTCTTCACTTTCTCCTTCAACATTTTATTCTTCATTTCCAACTTAGCAATCTCTGTGTCTTTCTCCAGAATTTTCAATTGATAATCATCAAACAATTGGGGCCGATTAACAACACCATCATCCATCAACCATTCAAAAAATTTGCAAGCACCAGCAACCTATTTATTTTGCACCATAATCAACTACAATTACCCTAATTAAAATCATAATTATTTATGTAAAATGAAACCTTACCGGCCAATTAGGACATTCGTAGAACTTCTTGCCCGCATTCACCCCATTCTTAGCCGTTCGAAGAACCGTAACATCGTTACAATAACAAATTAATCGATGATTTGCCCCCTGTGAATTAATCGAAGATTGTTTGCCTGACGATTTTGAACCACTGGCCATGGTTGATGATTACCAATTAAATGAGGTAATTGTCAAATATGAGAATGACGAAAAAAATAAAAAAGGAAGAAGAACAGAGAAGAACTAAGAATGAAAGAGGGAGAAAGAGGAACAGACGAAAGAGGAAGAAATAAATAAAGAAACAGGGAGACAGAGAGGGTTTAAAAGAACCTCCGACGGTTATTAACTACCACGTCATCCCCTTAACTTGTTTCAGCAGGTAAACATTTTAAGTGGTCTAATAATAAAAGGTGGGTATAATAGGTTGGGTTATTCTGTAATTAATTAAAAGTGGAATTGTTTTGAGAAGACCGGCAAAAGGTGGGATTTATATTATCAATTTTTCCTTATCAAAATTCTGAGCATTATACTAGTATCATACAAGAGGGCTCTTATGTCAATAGCCTAGATGATAAGAAACTGTAAACATGAGAAATAAAATTGTCAAATGCTACAGCTGCGAGAGTAATACTGCAAAACTGGTTTACATCCTGAAGAAAATTGCAAAAGCTTAAAGGTGGTCATGAGGTGCAATCTCAAGCACTGAATGTGAGCTTCCGACTCCACCATGAAGTGAAAGCTGGTCATGAAGTGAAAGCTGGTCATGAAGTGAAAGCTCAAGCAGTTGCAGCCAACTGCTCATGGTCTGAATGTGAGCTTCCAACTCCACCATCTGATTCACCACCACCACCCTCGAGATCTGATATTTTTTCGGGCTTCACTGACCCATACAATCCTCTTCTGAATTCTCTTCGGGCTATTTTTTCATCTAGCTTCATTTCCTTAAAACTTTGCTCAAACTTGGCTTCATCCTCCGGAGAGAAAAACGAAATCTCCTTGTTTCCAAGCTCTTCATACATCTTCTCAATTTTGGCTTTCCAAAGGAGGCCCATTTCTGTGTCCATTTTATGATACGGTGTCTTCAACAGGTACTCATCAATACCACCAGCTTTGTCAATGCAACGTAGAGCATGTGTTGTCACATGGACACGAATATGGCGGTCCAAAATGTAACTGAAGAGTCGTTTCTCTTGCACGTTCGGCTTCCAAGTTCTCCGCGACCTAATAGTCCAAAAACACAAGACACTTAGGATGCATTCAGCAACCAAAAATCCAAACAAATAGGAATCAACACATTGACATGAACAGTAATGCAAATTTGGATAAAAACAAACAATTCTAATTGAAGGACCAAGTATAACCATATCTGCCCATAACCCATAAGTAGACAAAACAAGAAATAGAATAAAGCACAGTACAAAGTTATCTAGTAGATTGTCTATATTATCTGTAATACTTCGTATTAGATAATTTCTTAATGGTTACCAAACCTAACAAAATTTATATGAGGTGGCCAACAGAATATGGCCTATTAGTTTCCAAGAAATCCTAAACCTTAGGGGAGAATCTTAAACTTTCCACTTTGATACCCTGAGGTTTTGCACTCTTCCACTGCGTGCGTGTATTTTCACTATTTTCCATTTGGTGCCCTGGCGTTTACATTTTTTAACTTGAGTGCCCCACAGTTAATTCAGTTAAGAGATCTGTTTAAGTAATCCTCTTTCCTGAAGATTCTTGTTTCGCTTGTTAATTTTGCTTCGGAACATAGAAAAATTTATATCTTCTATTTTATTTTATTGTGAACGATAAATTTGTGAAGGTTTTTTCCTATGTTGTGATTTTAGGACAGAGACACAGTGAAATAAAAGTCGAAATTTGATTTCCGTAGCTTTGATGTATTTCTTTTCAGAAACTTAGGGTCATGTTAGAATTTTAGTTGTCAGTTATCCAATGAACAACAAAGAGGCATGTGACTCGTTCTATAACTAAGCTCTTAAGTCTTAACGGCGCTATAGTGGGGAAAAATATATAGACGTCACACGTCAGGCCACGTGAAAACACAGGGCACAAAAGTAGAATTGAGCCAAAACTGAGGTTACATACATTTATTGTACCCAGCCATGGCGCATTCATTAAGCACAAAGAAAAAAGCAAATTCTCCTTGTTTGATTGCCAAACCTTCATGCGAAAAGTGGCTTGCAACAAAAATCACCATCGTATTAGGACATTCATTACAACACTCTGAACTCTTAGTTTACAGATAGATGGGTCATTTACATTATAGAATCAAATTCATGACAGATTTGATTTACCCTGCTCTATGCCTATATATAAACAGGTTAACACAATCAAAAGGATTTTTTTTTTCATTTACTATTGTAGTGTATAATACCCAACAACCGCTTACTCATAGGTTTTGCAGAACAGGGCATTGTTAAGAAATAACTAACGAGTCAGAGACAGCAGTACTGTATTTGCTTGGGTCAATTATTTTTCATTAATAAGTAAGATGGAGAGTTTTGAAATCAAGACTAAGGGCTAGAGTTGTGTCTGGTCAGTAATCACTTTTCATAGCACTTTATAGTCAAGCACCGAATAGAGAACATGTTGTGGTAAAAAGATCGCATGGCATAGTTTAATGTTAATGAGGAAATAAAATTTCACAAAGCAAAGATTGAAAGCGTTGAGTAACAGGATGTTTGAGAGCTATAGACTCTGAAAAAAGTGAAATTAAAGAAAACTAGTGATCTTGATGGATTAAATAGTGCGACGTTTTGGACCAAGTAGAGGCATAGTAAGCTTCATACAACACCTGGCAACCCTGATCCCAATGAGAAGACTTCCAGGCAGAAAATGGAAGAGAACTGGGTAGAGAGTGAAGCAAATCCCAAAGATGGTGAGCAAAAGGAATAAAGGATAGGCTAGTGACAGAGACAAAGGAGAACAAAAGAAGAGAACATCTGGTAGAACTGTTGAAAAGAACGAAATGATATTAGTGAAAGCTTTACAAGAACCCTGAATGCATAGAGGAAGCATGGATTCCATTATCATTACTTTAGCTACTAAAAATAAATGATTAGAATAACTACAATCTTGTCACTGGATAGTACGAAGAGTTGGACTCAACCAATATTTTGTTGCTATAGTGGCAAAAGGGAAATATGATAGGGTATTATTACATCCCAACAAGGGAAAATATTCAGTGTTCGGTGTGTCCTTGACTCTGTTATCAGCGACTCTCCAGAAGTTTGAATAGGAGAGCATTCATCTTGTTGGATACCCGGTATTTACCAGGAGTGTGATAACAAGTACAACAACGACGTGTCTTTGATCTTTGCACACCAAGGTAAATTCCTCAAATTCACTAACGTCCAAACTAAATGTTGACCATTTGTGGGTAGTTAGGGGAGCCTAAAAACATCCAGGTCAAAATGTGATTTCAACTTAAAATAGTAAATGCTGCCAAAGGGCATGGCGATGTTACACACAAAAAGGATTACTAACAAAAATAGAGAGGACTACTCTTCACAAGACTAAGTTGTGTAGTGTTTGGCTATGTAATTGTACTGGAACTGATCAGCTCATATTTTTAAGACAATGTGACTGAACCCTACATTCAGTTACAGGACACAAGACACGCCATACATAAAATAATATTCACACCTCAAGTCTCTCAACCTACTTACAATATTACGGAGTATGAGTATGTAGAAATAAAAACCGTCACATCTTGCACAGAAGAAAAGACATGGAAACTAACTAAACAATGAGAAGCTTAGCTAAAAGCCCAATATGATATCTAAACTTCAAATGTAAAACCCAAGGGATCAGAAAAATAAATTGACGAGCAAGATAAGAAGGAAAGCATCATTGAGAAGAAAGGGCAACAGTTACTGGAGATGATCACTAAAGCATCAACCAAGTTGATCAACTCGCCTGAGCTTCTTGGACGAAAACCGCAGCATTTTGACTCTGGACATGGTGGGTTTCATTCTATCTATAAATATTTTCAGCTAACAGATCTAGGAAACTGGGACTTCTCTCTGAAAGCCTACATACGAATTTCTTCTATAACAACGCATCTCATGGGATCCAATATGTCAATCCTTTATGTATGGCTTAAAGACATTGTTGGAGATGCATAATATGGGTTGCTATCATGCTTAAATATGTAACTAATATATGAAAATTTGTATTAATATTGACTTCCTAGACTCTATACCGGTTACTGTCCTGAATCTCAAAAACTAGTTGAACTTCTTTACGCTTTCCAGTTCAGAACTTGGTTTGTTCACCCCTAGAGTGAGGTGGAGTGTAATATAGTTGTGTCCAGATAAAATCGGTATTTAGTATCATCTTTAAGGAAGAAAGTGATCCCGTAAGATGAGTCAGATTTGATTTGGAGCTCAGTCACCATCTCGCCAATGAGGAACTGAGGTGGACAACATTTAAAGAAAGGGCATAACGGTATCAATTTAGAGCTCCTACAGAGTTCGGAGCATTTGAGTTATATTAAGCCATGAAAGGGCATTGACTCAAGGATGCACCACCCAACTAGCCTTTACATTTAACTGATGGCCAATCCATGAAGATCTTTCAATGCTTCACAAGATCTTGAAATTTAAGAATCACATATTTTTCCCTTTTCAGGAAATGGTGAATATTTTGAATTGTATGTATAAATCTTCAAGGAACCGATGAACAGAACCTATTGCTTATTTCAAGTAAAGGTAAGACGACATCACCATCCAACTTTTTAGTTTGCAGATGACACATTGACACTTAAACACTATTCACTCCTTCCTTTCTACAACTTAAAGAAATTTTGAAATGTGCTCACGTTTCATCTACAAGTCTAGAGTGAACTGTAGTCTTTTATGCTTTATTGCCTCTCTTCCTTCAGTTTCACTTTGTCCTTTCTAAAAAAATGTAGTTAAACAGGTGCTTAATAGGTAGGAAGATAAAAGAATCCCCACTTCTGTAAATTGGATTACTCCCTTGATTATTTGGAGGCTGAAAGGACAAGTATTCTCACGAGAGGGGGAAAAAAGGATTATACTGGGCGTTACACCTTCAAGACAACATGCATGAGTAGGCATGAATAAACTGGAAGTTGGGACAGTTGAGCAGGAGCTAAGTTCATATCCTCTTTATTATCATTAAGTTCGGCACTGGGGGAGTGAAGGCAAACTGGAGTCTTGAAAGAGTCTTAAGCAAGGAAAAAATCAACCTCTATTCTCAACTTCTTATGCCTTGCCTTTGCATATTATCTACTCTTTGTATGTCCCATCTACAGCTATGAAATTTTATTCATTCATAATCTAATGTAAGGCAATCATGCTTTCGAAAGTCAAACTTTGGCCATGAATTTCCCTCAAGGCCTCAACGCATTTTGACAAAAAGAATAAAAGAAAACCATTAGTTTCATATTGAAAAGTACTTCCATAATCTCTACTAAAAGTTGGATAACTATATACACTTCGTATTTGAGAAAGAATATTAGCCAAAGTTCAACCTTAATAAGTGTGGGTGCTTTATATAATGAAAAGAAGGAAAACTATGCTAAAAACATAACACTCTGAAGATCTTAAAATGGCACCTATGACTATTAAATTGGGATAAGGAATTAGTTGTCAAATAATAACTGTGAATCCCTAATGTATTCACCGACAGAACATAAATATAAATTTGGAAATACATGTTTTGTTCTAGAACCTTGATTCCTAATTCCCTATAAATCTTCAAAGGAACATTATGCCTGCACTTGTTAATGATACAGTTAGCAGTTTTAGGTACATTCAACATAGGTTCCATAAAGTGATGAAGATTTGCATAAACAAAATAGACAATATCACCAAATAAATCGGATTTAAAGTATGTCTCGCGTAGCATTTTCATTAATAAAAATCAGATTCACTAGCTAGAGGCTAGAGCTCACACATTTTCCCTCATAACTTATAAGACGTGTATGGCTTTTGAATTAATGATCATTCTAACATAAAATGTTTTCAAAAACTGCACGCTAATGTAGCAAGAGGCATCATGGCGAGCAGCATAAGAGCCTAGAAGAACTTTAAAGGAGGCATAGCAATGACAGGTTTAAAATTATAAAAAGACCAAAGCAGCCCACCTTTCTACTAAAGCACTAAAAGAAAATTGGTCAGTCGGAGAATATGCAAAAATAGCAGAAGCTTTAAAGAATGCACTACAAAAGAGGGGAAAAGAACAATCTTAGACTTGATCAAACAAGCTGAAAACTCATGAGGAAGCTGTACAACAGCAACAAAAAAGTCATCGCCTCATTCCAAAGAGCGGTGGGTTCGGATGAATGAATTGAGAATCTATCTAATGCAGTGTATAAAAAGGCGCGCCTAGGCTCTGAGGCGCAAGGCGATTGGAGCCAGCGCCTTTGATTGTCTAGGCGAGGCGACTTCAATGAGGCGCACCTAAGGCGCAAAAAGGCGCACCAAGGCGCACTTTGAGGCGCAAAAAGGCGCAAAAAAGGCGCACCTACCAAGAGACATACCATTTTTTCACTTTTTTTCCACTTTTAATAGGGCGCCTCACTTCAATGAGGCGCACCGAGGCGCACCGAGGCGCGCCTAAGGCGCTGGGAACTCCAAATCGCCTTGTTGCGCCTTGAGCCTTTTTATACATTGATCTAATGTGGTCATCCACAAAGATCCCCCTCCATTCGCTTGTATCTAATCCCTCCATCCAAGTCATATGTGACCTTCCTCGATTGTGTTTGTGATCTCTACTACCCCAACCTTCCAACTTCCTTACCGGTGGATTTACTAGTCGCATCTTACATGTCCAAATCATCTTAACTGATTGTCCCTTATATTTTCCGCAACTCCAACATCATTCAAATATCTACACTCCTAATTCTATCCCTTGAGGAGTTGCCAGATTGCCTCACATTTATCTCAACAGGCACATCTCTACTACACTCATATTTTTACTGTGCTCTTCCTAAATGCCCAATTCTAACCATATAATAATGCCGCTCTAATTGTTTTCCTATAGAATTCCTCTTTTAACCTTAAAGGTACACTATCCATTTGAGTCACCAAATCTTTATTCTAGAATTATATTGTGAAAACTCTATGAAATCAATCTGAAATTACTAAGAGGTAACGCCTTACCATCCAATGTCACAACTTCTTTAGTTAGCTTCCTCCCAATGCTAAAATAGCAACCCATGTTCTGTTTTACTCCTACTAAGCCTAAACCCTCTAAATTCTGGTTTTTGTCTCCATCGCGTTAACTTTGCATTAACCCCAACTTTAGAACCAACCAAAATGATATCATCTGCGAATAGAAAACACTAAGGCACTAATTGGATAAACCTTGTTACTTCGCCCAGAACCGTTGCGAAGAGGAAAGGGCTTAGGGAAGATCCTTGGTGTAATCCAATTGTAACAGGAAAATCCTGTGCCACCCTTCCACAAGTTCTAACATTTTAGTTTTACGTCCCGATGAATATTGTTGACTAAGAAGTCGTGAGACAACATATTACTGCAACATTATTGGTTTGTGCCTTGAGGTAATGTTTAAAACTTTAAACAAAGTTGAAATATCACCATTGAGCAACTAAACAAGTAAATGCTTTCCTGATCAAGGGCTAACTGAAACAGCGTGTTCAAACTGCAAGAGTAACCTAGCAGTCTAGCACACTTGAGCTCTCCTTAATCAAATATAGACATGAGACTAGTGATAAGTATTAGGATAATGGTCTAAGTAAACCATCAACTGGACTCAAATTGAACTCAATGAAATATGTAATATAACATCCTAACAACAACTAATTGTGTGTGTTCTGTTTTGTTATTCTTTCCCATAATTACTCTACATAACTCCTTTCCTAGTTATCAAAATAAGGGATCATAATACATTTTATTACCACATTTAAGTCAAAGTTGATATGACCAGTACATGCACAATTGTTCAGGTGATTCATTTCCTAGAAATTAATAAGTTTTTTACTGGTATTTACATCATTAACCAAGTCAAGAGTAATATAAAACAAAAACCTTACACACAGTCTACTTTGCTTGACCTAAAGTACCCAAGTGGGATACTCAGCACTTTGACATGCATCAATTTGGACAAAAGACATGCAAAATTTTCGCAACAGAGTAACATTTAGACACATGTATGCATCCCCCTAGTTGCTAAGGGTAACACTAGCAGACACTAACTACTGCAACATAACGCACAAACCAAAAGCAAGAAGTTGAACAACAAACCAAAAGCATAATATACAAATTTAGGGCAGGGAAGGGAATGTTCAGAAAGCATACTTATTGCCTCCGTCTTCGCTAACTTGGTTGCCGAACTGAATATGGCGACCGGCAAAAAGCCCTCGCTTAGCACGACCCATGACTACCTTGTTATTTGGTATGTTCTTTGTTAAAGCCTCTTTGACACCCCTCGTAATGTTATCTTCTCCGACTTTCTTCAGTATCTTCTTCATTGTTTCCTTTGACCTGAATGCCATTTCCTCTCACTAGTGTGTTGAATATCACAAATCAGTCTGATGTTGTTAAGAAAAATATCAACCTTCAAAAAAACATAACTTCAATAACCCATTTCACAAATGACGAAACTTTCCATCTAACTCAGATTCAGAAACTAAGACAGCATGCTCTTGATAACTGACATAACATTAGAAAAAAAGATGAAAATAATCCAGAAATCCATCAGATAATAAGGATTTTGAGTTGGGCTCAGCTAGCTATCCTTATCCCACTCAATGAATAACCTAAAATTAGAAGCTGGGTAATGTGAATGACTCAGCTAATGCCAGTATCCGCAAAAACAACCCAAACACAAACATCAACAATGGTTCTACTGTTCTACATACACACAGTGGTGAACACTTCAAACATAGGACTACTACATTGATTACATATAATAAGATCAAATATCATAGTCCAAACTACAACCAATACCTTAATTTAATTACCCTTAATTAAACGAGTAAAAGTGGGCTGCGTCCCTTGGGTGGTGACTTGGTGATTCCCAGTTACAATATCCTTAATCAGAGGAGGAGGAATGGTTGAAATGGTTCAATGGAATTGAGGCCTTTAATCTTCAAACTTCTTAAGGCATATGGGGTTCGAATCTAACATATACAATGTTTTCTCACAGACAAAACCACCACCACCTACAATTCCTCAAGCTCGAGAATTCAAATTTTTTCTTTTTTAAAGTTGCACTAATTCTAATTCAATCAAACTAAACTATATTAAGCCTGAAATTACTGGCCTTTTCTACCATGCCCCCTCCTCAAAAAAAAGAAAAAACAAATTAACCCCCAAAAAACATGATTTCAACTACAATTATGAAACGGGTGTAGATAATTAGACATAAAACAGCACCAAAACAAAGCCAGAAAAACAAACAGACCATATTAAACATCAACATTTCATCATTTGAAACATCATATTCAAACATAACGTACTTACACACTTTCTCGATCTATAAAATACAACAACAACAACAACAACAACAACAACAACAACAAAATCAAAATTTGACAAAAACCGAAACAAAATAAAAATAATGAAGAAAATACATGAATAAAAGAAGCTATACAATATCTTCGACAGGAGAATAGTAGCGGCAGAGGAGGTGTGGTGTTCGGAAGTCTCCAAATTGGAAGTCCACAATGGCGGAAGCGCCGCCGTTTAGAGGTGGTGATGCAAATATAAAATGGTGGAGGAAGAGGAGGAAGGAGATGAAGAGCAGCTGCGAATTGGAGTTTGAGGAGAGCGGAAATTTATTTGGGGTTTAACAGACTTTATTTGGTTGGGAGGAATTGGAAGAAAAAGAAAAGAAAGGAAAGGTAAAATAATGTTCTGTTTATGGTACAAATAATTATATGGGAAGTGGAAGGAAATGAAGGGAGTTGGAAAAAAAGCTACTTTATAAAATTTTCACTTTCCTTTCCTCCTAAAATTGGAGGAATTCGGAAGGAAAAAGAAAATTAAAAAGCTGTCATTTATATTTTCTTTCTCTTTCCTTCATTTCTTTCCCTTGAACCAAACACAGGAAAATAAAATCTCTTTCCCTTCCCTTCTTTTCCTTTCTTTTCTTTTCTCTTCCTTTCCTTTACTAATAATGAACCAAATAGAGCCTGACTCTTTTTTGACAATTAATTTCTTTTTACCAGACTAAAAATACGGGTACAGCCGTACAATACAGCCAAAACAAAGAGTCGGGGCTGGTACAGAGCGGCTATTAATCTTTTCATCAATAGCGGGGGTATTGTTGTCTTTTCACGCGAAACATTAAGGACATTTCAGTACTTTCGTGAGCCTGTTTTAAAATTAGAAAAAGAAAGAACGGGTTTGACTATTTGACCCCGTTTCCCCGTTATGTTTTTGAAATTTTAATCTGTAAATTGGAAAAGTATCTGCTATACTTTCTCTCTCCTCTCACTTTTCCCCTTTCATTTCTCTCTCCTCCCACCTCTCCTCTCTCGTCACTCATGGTGGAAAACTGAAAACCCTAACTGCATACCCTACCCTTCGCCTTCCCCTTCCTTCCCGGAGTGGCCGCCGATGCCGGCAAATTATCCATGTCAATGTGGCGACAGTATCGGTTACAAGGTATTATTCTTAACCTAACCTGCAATGGTATGCTAGACCTGAAGCGTCTGATTTTTATTGTTGCTGCATTTGCTAGATATACACGGTCACTGAATGTCAAAATCTTTACGAATTATTGAAGGAAGTGGAAGGATACACCAATTTTTTACGAATCATTGAATATCACACCAATTTTTACGAATCATTGAATATCACACCAATTATTTTACGAATTATTGAAGGAAGTGGAAGGATACAACATCTTTCTATGGAAGGATACAACATCTTTCTATGGAAGATACAGGAACGGCAAGATATTATGGATGTGGTGGAAGTTCTTGCTCACTTTCTACTCTATATTACTACTAGCCATTTTTGTATTATAATAATTGGGAAATTTAACGGAGACATAATTTTTTTTCCTGTATTTTAATTAGCTCAATTTTGATTACTTTGAATTTTTGATGATATTGCAGGCCAAGGTTATTAAGGATAAATAGTATGAGTGTTGCCATTGACGTTACTATAAAGAAATACGATTCAGATACGGCTGGCCAGAGTATACCACTCGCATTAAGGTATTTTTGGTTTATCCTCATCAAGTTTCTAATTAATTTAAAGTGTATTATTGCCTAGGGTTTGCTACAAAATTAGGGGCTTTTGGCTAAAATGAGCTTAATTTATCTAAATCAATTACATACTGATGCTGGGTTAATTTTGGAGGAATGACTTGTTTGACATTGAGATTAAGGCCTATTT
Source organism: Spinacia oleracea (assembly GCF_020520425.1). Lineage (NCBI taxonomy): Eukaryota > Viridiplantae > Streptophyta > Magnoliopsida > Caryophyllales > Amaranthaceae > Spinacia > Spinacia oleracea. The sequence continues at coordinate 102,587,461 of NC_079490.1, read as the reverse complement.
TTTTTTGCCAACTTTAAGTGAATTTTTTGTGGGTCAAGGTGTTAGATCTTTTGTTAATAATGCAATTAAAAATCTCCAAATTAGGGGTTTGTATCTGCAGGATATAATCCCAGTTCTTATTTTTCCTGGCTAGGAGTCCAGCTTTGGGTTTTAGGTTGAGTTTTGGATAAAGTTTAGATGCAAGTGAGTAAGTGCAAATTATAAACCAGACACTCAGAAAGGATATGAATCTTAGAACTGAAATTTCACTATGATACAGAAGTAAGCCCTAAAGATGTCAAGTATAAGGAGCAACAAACTTTTAAATCATAATGGACGCAGTAGTTAGTATGTATATGGAGTTCCAGAACGACGGTTATATGGTTCCCGGCCACAAAAGAGCTCTAAAAGAACAACTCGAAAACTACAAATATCCCTTTTTTCAGTTAATTGTAATATTGAATAGTATAATTGCAAGAAATAATTAAACTAGATCAAAACTGACAAGATTTTAACAGGAACTGATAACTAATGTTCTGAAAGGCCTAAACTCACTTAGGGTCAAGATATCCAGTAGTTCCCTTGATAATGATTTCTACAGGGGTTGCATCTGCTTCTGTTACTTGCTTAGACAAGCCAAAATCAGATACTTTGGTGTTCTTTTGTGCATCGAGAAGTATGTTAGTGCATTTGATATCAAGGTGTATTATACTTGATATCACGTTGCATTATACTTGATGCTAGCTGATTCAAGTTGTGTTTTTAATGTTTGTTGGTCCAGCATTTCTAATGAATCCATAACAATTTCTCTAGAGAACAAATTGTTAATGAGACATTTAGTGTATGGTAATAGTGTCGTACTAGTAGTAAAAGGTTGTAGATAATTGCATGTCCTTAGGCCTTTTTCTTTTAGTTTTTTGGTTGACAATCTGATAAATCTGCTTATGCCATTAGTTTAGACAACCTTACATTATCACCTCAATTATTGTCCATAACAATAAAGTTTTCAAGTTGTGACTTTTTATTGCTTTTAATAAGTTGTTATATTTCTCTTTTAATTTAGTTATATATTGGTTTTAGTTGTGGTATATTTTGTAAAATTAGTGGGTCTCTGATGTAATTGTTGGAATGGTTGAGGTTTTAGTTGTCGTATATTTTGTAAAATTAGTGGGTCTCTGATGTAGTTGTCGTATAAGATTTATGAATTTCGTAAATCGTGTGCAGAAGATAGCTAAAACTCAAGGAGGTATGGGAGGTAGAGGAGGTCGAGAGAAACTGTAATACCCCGAATTTTTAAAACTCGATTAATTATGCTTAATTATTTTTATTTAGCTAAAATCGTTTTAAATACTAATTTCGAACTTTATTTTAATTAACGTAGTTTTATTTCGCTCGAATTTTTTTCAATATTGTTACACGAATTACTATTTTTAGATTTTTAGATTTTATATTTACGAGTTTAACGACCTTTTTAAATCTTAATATTTTCGAATTCTTAATAATTTCGAAACGTTCTTATCTTTATTCGAAAACTAAATTTATTTTTCGTTAACGATATTTTTTTTTATAAAGAATTAATCCAAAACTTGGTTTTAATTAAACATTTTCCTAAAATAGAAACCAATTTTCAGAAATCTTGCCTAACTATGTGAAATTACCAAAATGCCCTTAAGGAACAAATTGGCATCTTTCTTTCTCCTTCCTTGCTAGTCACGTACAAACAACAACATACAAACAACAACAAGAATGAAGGAATTCCTTCATTCCTCTCTACCCACAATTCATTCTATATTCACTTGCTTAATCCCCAAGTATTTTAGCTTCTTCTTCACTCTACTTTTCACTATAATCAGCCATATATGTTCCATTTTTCTCAACCAAAAAAATCAGTTACCAAAAACTGAAAATCAACTCCTTTGTTTTCTTTGATTCCAACCACCACCACCGCCGGTGGCTGCCGCCACTACAACCCAGCACCACCACCATTATCCTGCTCGCCTCCTCCACCACCCACTGTCCGTCACCACCGCAGCTAACCAGAACCACCACTGCACCACCGTTTCCCCTGCTCTCTATCTCCCATCTTCGCACCTCCTTGTCTCCTTTTTCTTTCTCCTCCAGCGCACCACCAGTGGTGCGACCACCACCCACAACCATCTCCCTCGTCGGTCGAGTTTAGTCCTCTATTCCACCATCGTCGGCGAACCACCTCATCACCGCACAAAAATCCCCTGTTTTTCGCCTGTTTACGCGACCATCTTCTCCCCCTCCCTTGCTGTTCCGCTGCCGCAGAACCACCCTATCTCCGTCGCCTCTCTGTCGCGGCTCCGGTGCTGCTGCGCCGTCCAGAGCCCGGCTTAACTTTAGTATTGCATTTCATTCAACGACTGATGGACAAACAGAACGCACTAACCAGGTTGTTGAGGATATGTTAAGAGCATGCGTTTTGGATTTTCAAGGAACCTGGTAGAAGTTTCTACCTATGGTTGAATTTTCGTACAACAACAGTTATCAGGCCACCATTGGTATGGCACCGTACGAAGCTCTTTATGGAAGAAAATGTCGAGTACCATTATGTTGGAGTGATATCGATGAAGCACGTGTTATAGGACCAGAATTGATTTAAGAAACTACCGACAAGGTTCGTTTAATCCAATCAAGAATGAAAGCAGCGCAAAGTAGGCAAAAGAGTTATGCAGACCAACGAAGAAGACCGTTAGAATTTGAAGTTGGTGATCACGTGTTCTTGAAAATTTCACCAACAAAAGGAATAATGAGATTTGGTCAGGCTGGAAAGTTGAGCCCAAGATACATCGGGCCATATGAGATATTAGAAAGAATAGGAGAAGTAGCATATCGACTTGCTTTACCGACCGACCTGGAAAAGGTGCATAACGTATTCCATGTATCAATGTTAAGAAAATATGTTCCTGATCCTAGCCATGTGATTACGCACGAACCCTTATTATTGCGTAACGATCTGACTTACGAGGAAAAGCCAATCGAAATTCTTGAACGAAGAGAGAAACGACTTAGAAGCAAAGTAATTCCAATGGTTAAAGTCTTGTGGGCCAATCACTTGACATCTGAAGCTACATGGGAAGTCGAAGCACAAATGAGATCGAAATATCCCCAGTTATTCGCTTAAAAACGAAACAATGTATGAATCTTTATGTCTTATATGAATGATTACTTGTTGTCTCAAGTATGCTTATGTGTCAACTAAATGATTTGTTGTAACTCGTATACGTTCATTACCAATTAATCCATGGTTCAACTGAGCTCCAGTTTCGAGGACGAAACTTTTTCTAAGGGGGTAAGGATGTAATACCCCGTAATTCCAAAGCTCGATTAAATAAGTTTAATTTTTTTTTCGTTTTAAATCATAATTCCATATTTTATTAACGAAAGTTTTATTTATAACTTTTAATATTACTTCACGATTTATTTTTAGATTATAAAATTTAACTTCGTATTTTCGAGAATAGTTACATTTTAAATATTTCGTAACTTATAAAAGATTTTAAAATAACGTTTTCGTTAACGACAAATTTAATTCGGAAACTAAATTTAATAAATATTATTTTCAGAAATTAATTTAGTCAATTCATTATTTTAATTTTTGTTAATAGTAATTAAATTCTGAAAAATTATCGAAATTCCTAAAATACCCTTACTTCACAAAGTCAGTTTTTTTCCCCCTCTCTTCCCCCTTCTTCACGACATTTTGGCTATGGAGCCAATTTGCTTTCTACTTGTCATCACTACAATTCACCTCAAGATGATTCAGCACCTATATGACACTAATCCAATTGCAAGCCCTTAATCATCAAAGCTACATGCAAATCTGTAAACCTAAAACTAGAATAGCCAATATGAATCACCAAATTCCTTGCTCAACCTCTCACACTTGGCACTTCAAACAAACTGATTTCTGGCATCAACGGAGCATCCAAGCTTCTATAAATAGCTGATCATTCATCCCCAAATACAACCCAAATCAGATTAACCACCAATTCTTAATTCACCATTAAAATTCCTTTCAAAATAAATTCAAAGAATCACCACCACCACCACCGTCTACTGCCGTCACCACCACCTTCTTATTTCTCCGCCAACTGAAAACAACCCAGAACCACCACACCACCCTTCGCCGTCCCTTTTCCCGCGCCCAGCCACCCCCTCACCGTCCCTCCTCCGCACCCATCCTCCGATCCCCTGCCTCCCTTCCCTTCGCGCAAGCCGCACGCAGCCACCAATGCAACACCGGCATAACCCCCCCTGCTTGCGTGCCGCCGCGCTGCCCAGGTCAAGCCGCCACCTCCTCCTCCTCCCTTCGTTCCTTCGCACTGCAACTACTTGGTTGCTCTCCCCTACTCTCCTCTCTGCTTTTCCGCGTGATATTGAAAACCAAATTCCAACTTTGGAACTTTGGTTTCTTATAACCTCAAAAGTAAGCCCAACTTCCCTTGGCCCAACTTTCTGTTTTAAAATGGATGTTTTACTTATTTAATGTTGTTGTTTTATGCAAATAAAATTGATATTTATTCTAGATTGAAATTATAAAAAATGTATTCACTTGAAACTTAAATTTAATTATACGTTTTAATTATTTCATATTTAATTATAAATTATAAACTAAAAATATGATATAGAGAATATTGATTTTAAAGAATTTTCAATACTAATTCAAAAACTTTAAAAATAAAATAAAATAGTGATTTAAAAATATTTATTGCTTTAATACTAATTCCATAACTTAATTTTTGAAAGAATTCGGACCCGGAGCTCAGAAAAAGACGAACCAAGGACAAAGCTTAGCATAACGCGGAATTGAGGTAACGGCTATTGCTAGTACCCGCAATCCCCTTATAAATATGATTTATGAAATTATGACGTTATGATTGAATTCATGAATTAAATGTTTTGATGTGTTTTATGGATTGTGGGATGAAATATGAATTGTTTGAATTATTTTTTATAATATGATTTGATTGAGTTTTCTCATAAAGTGATGTTTATGTGATACCATGAAAGAATGATATTTTATTGATCCCAGGATCAAAATGATGATTTATGATATAAAAGAGTTATGTTATTTCAACTGAAATACAAGCCAAAGCTTGGTAAAATTACAGACAACATGATAAATGAAAGTGAGAGACCTGATTTGTCTGGCAGTATATAAACTACTATCTTCCTATCTACCGGTCATGCATGCACCACGGACACCTGTCCACCCATGGATTACGAGCCCAGGCTCAGGGCCCAAGCCCAATGTTACAGTTCGATGATGAGCCCAGGCTCTTATGGGCCCAGGCCCAGTGGAGAATTCCTTCACGGTTCGTACTTGCCGACAACTAGCATGTTTAATTGCAAAGTTTATGACTGAATTAAATATGATGATTTATTCAATGTTTTACATATTCTATTCTCCTTGTGTTATTAAATAAAATGAATTGAAATGAATTTACGCTGCTAGAATAGTTCGTTACTGAGTCTTCGGCTCACCGTTTTGTTTTCTGTTTTAGGTACTGATGGGGACGATGGACACGAGTAGTGGCGAGGAAATTTTCACTTTAAATATTCACCTAGTTTATGCTTAAACTTTTAATAGTTTAATTACAGACTTTTAATAAGTTATGTATTTTTATTTTGGTAATATAAAGGATTATTATATATATTTTGGAGTATTTAATAGCTTATGATTGATGTTTGCCTTGTAATTTCCAATAGGAAGTTACGGCAGGTAATGTCCCGACCAATTAGGCTAATTCCGTTGCTAAGTATGCTTTAATACTTGATTTAGAGGTCGGGGCGTAACAAAAAATACTATAAGAAACTTGGCTTGTTATATTCTATGAATGTCGCTTTAACAAAGAGGAGAATCATTGATATTAAAATGAATTTGATCAGATTATGCTGACCTCCTGGCAGGTGTCGCTTTAACAAAGAGGAGAATGTCGCTTTAAAATGAATATGCTGACCTCTTCTTGGCTTGACTCTAAACAACTCCGCGTTTAGAATTTGATCAGATTAATAGCGTGCAAGCTTCTTCCTAGCAGGTGTTTCGCTATTAGGGACCACCTGTACCAATTTAGAACCAGACCAAAAACTGGATATCAAACATCGTTCTAACCTTTATTCACAAGAATCAGTAACAGAATGATGCGTGTCTGATGGATGCTAAAAGAGAAACAGAAAAGATGTGAAAAAGCACTTGCTGCCTATAGCTGCATGGTACTGAATAATGAGTTGCTCTTCTTGTTATGTAAAATCTTCATGCTTAAGGTCAGGCCTCAGGTAGTTAGTCCACCTAATCCTGCAACTCTTCCCACATCTATTGAGTCCTGTAAGGAAACTAATACATTAATAAGCGCAAACCTTGAATTAATAATCAGAGAAAAGATGCTCCCTCACAAATAATAAAACCACTCTAAACGGTATGCCATACCCATCACCAAATTTACACCTAGCCATGAGAAAGAAAAGATATATAGGACACCAATTTCCTTAAATTCAGTGACTAATGTGAGTTTGCTCTTGCCCCAGACAGGTTTGAGGTTCTCATAATTCATTGTGTTAATGTAGCCATGACTTTTCGAAACGTATATGAAAACATTTTACCATCTTGAATGTACCATAAAAGCTTGAATGAAATCACATTCAAGAAAAGGAAAGAGTCTCACCTGTACTCCCCAACTCAATCCAAATGAAGCAATGGCAGACGGAGCAGACCAAGAACCATCTTTCCTTCGAGCAAAAACCAACCCAGTACCATCTTTCATATTCCATGGACTGGCTCCACGGGAAATTCAGCCATGATCTCAAGGTACTGATATCAATCAAACCATAGGTTGGCAACTGTGCAGCACGACTAACTTGGTCCATCAAATACCCCTGCACAGACTCCAAACGCGCATAGCAAACGTCACAGACTCGCTGTGGATCTGAAATACGGAACTTTGCAGGCAATGACTCCTCCCCTTTGAGCATTCGTTGCAGAACAATCCCCCACAAAAGTTATCTGGAACAAAGAATCGGCAAAATTGAAATTGCTAAACAAAAAAAGAAGTTTAAGAAGCCATTGACAACAGCAACAGCTCTAGTTTATTCCAGAGATAGGAAGGCCTGCTTTTTGTTTCCTTGTCTTTAAAATAAACAAAAACAGCAACAACTCAAGAATGTATACATTTATTCCATTGGCAGGATCTGTGCAGGCCAAGTAAATACAGTTTTACCTCTAACCAACTAACCCAAAAATGACACTAAAAGTGCAGTAAAATATATTATAATGATGCTACGTAATAATGACATGAGAAAAGCTTATACCGAGTTACTAACTTACACCCCAGTACCATAAAACTCTGATAGGGGGTGGGGGGGAGATAAATTGTTCCAAAAGAAAAAAGGTACACTCAAACAATTCAGAAGATTGAACAAACAAGAGTCGGGAGAAGTAGCAGCAGAAAAATGCAGAAAACCTCACCACACCAATGAATCACATTAAAAAAACATTATTGCCACACCACTGCACAGAAAAGCAGCCACACGAAAACCCAGCATAGGAAATATTTAATATTTGTTTCAAAAACAGGAAAGTCAAAGGCTAAAGGAGTTGCATTCTCTTCCTTTTTCAAATTCCTAAGCCATTCAACAATTAGCTTCGATTTTAGTCCCTTATCGAGACATATATTGCATCCTAAATCTATTTTAGTCCCTCAATGTGTTCAAACTAAACCCCCAAAATCAGTTTACCAAACCCCCAAAATCCAATCTGCAGCCAAAAATATTTATTTCAAAAGCAAAGAATTCATACCAAGCATCATTTTCAGAGGGGGAGGGGGAGAGTATTCTACGCAAGTATAACAAAATATAATTTTAATCAAATAACTGGCACTTATCATTAATTAGCCTAACTTGAATATTTGACTTAGGAATGGAATATGGTCGTTTTACTTTGACCATGGTCACTAGACATCTTGACTGCAAATACAGCAAGTATGGCTATAAGCCTATAACTACAAGGTTTTCAATCATTATTTTGATGACTATACAGCCGTCACAGCTGCATAGAAATTAAAAAAAAAAAGGACTAAAAGATAGCCCATTAAAAATACAATGTACAAAGGGATTCCAGTTCATTAAAGCCCTCCTCTTGTTCGGGCCAATTGCTTAACAACAAGTAAACCGTTATGTGACTGCTTGAATAATCTGTTATCATCTTACTGGAAATAAAGAATACTACAAAGCTTAGTATTATCACCATGTAAATACTGCTACTACACTCCACCTATATATAGTATCCTCTATCTGTGTCATCTCAACATTATGTCATGAAAGTGTACAAAATTATTAAATCAATTAGAAAAAAGAAAACACCAGAATAAAGCATCTGTAAATAGCACTTAGATATAGCAATTGATTCTCTAAACTATGCAATGAACCTCATACATCAGACAATAAATAATATTCATACTCAAATATGAAATTTGCGAATAACTTTCCTTCACATAGTCTGTGAAACTAGAGGATCGAGATATACTAATATACAAAAGCAGAAATATTGTTGGAGAACTACTCATAATCTTGATAACATATAAAGTAATTCAAACTCTCAACAATTTACTCATAAAATAGTAAAAATAATAATCAGATCATGAAAGAAGAGAGAATCAGTACCTGAAATGAGATGAAACTCCGATTCCAGAGGATAGATCTGTTAGGAGCCTAAGTAGTTCTTCATGAACTCCCTGATTGAATTTCAAATGCCGAATCTCATCTACATCGACTTCATAAAAATAATTTTTAGGGCAATTAGAAAACATGAATTCATATGAACAAAATGGAATAAAATTTATTGAAATCGATAATTGATGTTCGTTGAGCTGCCAATTCACACAAATAGAAAAGCAAATCCCTAGTTCTACAATTTAAACCCAAAATATGAAAGAACGAATTTCAAACGAAAGATTGTTAACGGATAAATTAAAATTACGTTACCTAAAGCCAGATCTAAAACTGCAAAATAGAAGATGTAAAATCCACCCAGATGGTCGAACAAGGTATGCTACTTCCTCCCCCTCATTGAGCGATTTTCTGGCGAAATCTGCCTCAGGAGAGAAAATCTCCTCCCATGGCGCCCAACCTCGTTCGACCCAGTTCTGCTTTTGGGCTTCTTCCTAGGTTTCGGTGTCTTTCGGGCCGAATTGCTCGAGGAATGTCTCGTTGACCGAGAATTCATCACAAGCGTAGGATTTGGGGGGAATTGAGAGAAGGGGTGGAAATTAGGGTTATGGAAAATGGGAATTGGGGGTTTAAGAGGGGTTTTAGGGAGGAGAGAGAGTGGGAGGAAGTGAGAGGTTCATCTTCACTCTGTAAGTACCACCGGCGACGGACGATGAAAATGGCTTCACGCAGGGAAAGCTGAGGGAAGAAGAGGGAGTACCGAGTGCTCGAATTTGGTCCTGAGGTTTTATGACAAAATGTTTGTCTTAATTAACTTTGCAGAGATAAAATTTTACATGTTATTGCAGGGGGCTTTTACCTGTACGCTGCAAAATAAAAGGGAAAAAACAGGGGGCTTTTACTCTGTACGATGCAAAAAACTCTTTTGCAGGGGGCAATTAATTTGTTCGCTGCAATAACCCTTTACAGGGTTTGACCCGTGTTGACCTAATGGTTGTTGAAGCGTATTAATACATGTACGCTGCAACAAGGGGGCTGCAACAGGGGTTTTTTCTACTAGTGCATGTAACATTGGCACCATTTTTATTTATGTGATCTAGGTGCTAGTGTGTCTGTTATGCCCTTGTCTTTCTGCACTAAATTAAACATGGGTGAGCTTAAGGTTACTAACATTACCCTACAAATGGCTGACCGTTCTGTTAAATACCCCTTAGGTGATTTAGAGGATGTCCCCGTTAGGGTAGGTAAATTTTATATACCTGTTAATTTTTTAGTACTAGACATGCAAGACGATTCTCAAATTCCCATTATTTAGGTAGACCCTTCCTTCACACGGCAGGGGCAGTCATTGATGTTAAAACTGAAAATTGACTTTGTCTGTTGGGGATGATAAGGTTACTTTTAATCTGAATAGTGCCTTAAAGAGTCCCATGCTTGAGGAAGACCAATTCTATCATATTGATGTAGTTGATTTTATTATGCGAGATAACATCTTCCAAGTCCTCGAAAGAGATCCCTTGGAGGCAGTGCTTTGTTGTGAATCTTCTGCAGGTGATAGTAGTTCTTGGAGTGCTGAAGTGGATGATCTAGAGTTAGCTCTTGAAGGTGGAGAGCTTGAACCCGAGGAGAGCACCAAGGTGAGGAGGTTAGTTCAGCCGGTCTGTTTTGTAAAAGAGGTAAAGAAACCCGAACTTAAACCTCTCCCTGCTAATCTGAAATATGCATTTTTGGATGATGAAGAGCTTTTCCCTGTGATCATCAGTACTGCACTTGATGCAGACCAGTTATCCCAACTTTTTAATGTGTTGAAAAAGCACAAAAAGGCCATTGGGTACAGTATTGACGATTTAAAGGGTATTAGCCCAGATTTTTGCATGCATAGGATACATTTACATGGTAATCAAAAGCCATGCATCCAACAGCAACATCGTTTGAACCCCATTATGCAAGATGTTGTGAAAGCTGAAGTTATGAAATTGCTTGATGCGGGTATTGTTTATGTTGTGTCTGACTCTAAGTGGGTGAGTCCCTGTTCAGGTAGTCCCAAAGAAAGGGGGGACGATTGTGATTAGAAATGAAAAGAATGAATTAATCCCAACTAGGGTAGTTATAGGGTGGCGCATGTGTATTGACTATAGGCGTCTGAATGTTGCTACTAAAAAAGACCACTTTCCCCTTCCCTTTATTGATCAAATGTTGGAAAGGCTAGCCTGTCACAAGTTTTTCTGTTATCTGGATGGTTATTCTAGCCTTTTCCAAATTCACATACATCCAGATGACCAGGAAAAAGACCACTTTCACCTGTCCCTATGGTACTTTTGTATATCGTAGGATGCCCTTTAGTCTATGTAATGCACCTGCTACATTTCAACGTTGCATGATGAGCATCTTTTCTGAGTTTATTGAGCCTATCATGGAAGTATTTATGGATGATTTTAGCATCTATGGTACTTTTCTTTGATTCTTGTTTGGTTAATTTAACTAAAGTGTTGAAAAGGTGTGAAGAATGTAACTTGGTCTTAAATTGGGAAAAATGTCATTTCATGGTTACTGATTGGGTGGTCTTGGGACATTTGATATCTGATAAGGGAATCCAGGTGGATCGAGCTAAGGTCCAAGTTATTGAACAATTGCCCCGTCCAGTTAATGTGAAGGGTGTAAGGAGTTTTCTTAGTCATGCGGGGTTTTATCGCCGCTTTATCAAGGATTTTTCTAAAATTATTAAACCACTGACCCAGCTCCTCCTTAAGGACGCCCCATTTGTGTTTACTGATGCTTGTCTTGAGGCTTTTGACAGGATTAAACAGGAACTGATTTCGGCTCCTATCATCCGTTCTCCAGAGTGGGATCTCCCGTTCGAGACAATGTGTGATGCAAGTGACTACGCAGTTGGGGCAGTTTTGGGTCAGAGAAAGGAAAAGGTCTTGCATGCTATCTACTATGCTAGTAAGACCTTAGATGAAGCTCAGGTTAATTATGCTACTACTAAGAAGGATCTTCTAGCCATAGTCTATGCCTTAGACAAGTTTCGCACTTATCTGATTGGGTCCAAGGTGATAGTTTACACTGACCATGGGGCCCTTAAGTGTCTGCTCTCTAAGAAAGAAGCCAAGCCTAGGCTTATTCGATGGATACTACTGCTACAGGAGTTTGATCTAGAGATCCGCGACAAGAAGGGGGCTGAGAATGTGGTTGCAGACCACTTGTCCAGACTGAGATATGATGATGGTAAAGTGCCTACACCGATCAATGATTCATTTCCAGATGATCACCTACTTGCACTTGCTAGTCAGTCACCATGGTTCGCAGACTATGCGAACTACATTGTGGGGGGTACTCTTCCGGCCGATCTTACGTACCAACAAAAGAAGAAGTCTGTAATACCCCGAAAATTTTAAACTTGATTTATTAAAATTAAAAATATTTATTAGGTTGATTTCGTTTTAAATAATTACGAATAATCGAATTTCGTTATTCTAAACGTTTTTACGATTTATTTTAAACGATAAATTTATAAACGAAAATTTATTATTTTTCGTTAACGATATTTTTTTTATAAGAATTTATTTAGTTAAACATTTTTATTTTTGTAAATTACAAATTTCTGAATTTTGGCCTAATATTGTGAAATTACGAAATACCCTCAAGGAACAAAAATTCCATTCTTCCTCGTCCCTTAGCTCTCCACGTATAAACTAGGAAGGAATTCCTTCCTTCCTTCCCTAAAATTCAGTCCAAATACACTCCTTGGACTCCAAGTTATGCATCTTCTCCTTCACTCTTCTTGATTTTAAAATAAGACAACCAATTTCCATTTTGTTTCCCTACCCAAAATCAATTCACAAAACTGAAACTCTCACTCCCTTGTTTCCTTTGTTCGAACCACCACCACCACCAACGACCACTGTAACCACCGCCGTGCACCACCCTTAACACCACCCATCAAACACCGCCTGCAACCACCTTGACGGTACAACCGCACGCACCACCCTTGCCTCCCTTGCTCTTCGTGTATCCCCTGCCCCCTCCCCTGTTTCTCCCCTCTCTGCCTCGCTCCACCATAGCCTACCATCACCACCTTCACAATAACCTCCGCCGCCCACTTCCACCAGCGTGCCGCCCCCTACCTCCTCCAAGAACCACCGCAAAACACCACACAAACTCCCCTGTCTTCGCCCACCTCGTGTCCTGCGTTCTCTCCCTTTGTCGTTCCGCCGCCGCAAACCAACCACCTATTACCGGCGCATCACCGCGTCACCGAGCCACCCAGCAAGCCGCCACCCTCTTCCTCCCTCTTTCGCCCTTCGTGTTTCCCCTGTTTCCTCCTCTCCCTCCTCCCTGTTCGTGCTCCCTGATTCCAGAAAACCAAAACCCAAAATTCAGAATTTTAAACTTTGGTTTTTATTTTTTCCTCAAACCCAAATGAATGTTGGGCCAATTGAATTGGGCCTTTGGTAAGTTAAGATATGAATTGTATTTTCAGATTTTCTGATTATGAATTTGCATGCCTTAATAAATTTGATAATTTAGTTAGTTTCTAATGAAATTGTTTATTATTTTCAAAAAGGAAATTATATCTAATTATCGATTTTAACAAAATAAACTACTAGCTTTATGAAACAAAAATCGAATTTATACAATGTTTTCATGCAAACCTATTTATGAAATAAATATATATATATTTCGATTGAAATTCCGATTAATAATATTTTCAAAAGTTATATTTTCATTAAAATTCGTTATTTATAAAATTCGTTACTTATAAAATATTTCTTACTTATAAATATTGATTTTAAATTATTTTTCATTTAGATACTAATTCAATGATTTAATATTTTGAAAGAAATTGGACTCGGAGCTCATGACGAACGAACCAAGGAAAATCCCTAGCAAATCGCAGAGTTAGGTAACGGCTATAGCTAGTACCCGCAATTCCCTTATAAATGCGATTATGAAATTACAACGTTATGATTGATTTAGGAACTGAATGTATTAACATATTTTATGAATTGCGGGAAATGAAATGTGATTTGATTGAATTATTTATTATAATATGTTTTGATGGAATTATTTCTTATAATATGATTGATTGAAATTCTTATGAAATGATATTTATAAGAAACCATGAAAGAAATGATGTTTATATTATGGCAGGAAAGGAAGGATATTTTATTGATCCCAGGATCTAAATGATGTTTTATTATGATCTCATGATCTAAAGGAATTATGTTACTTCAACTGAAGTAAAAAGGCTAAAATGTAAAATTAAACGAAACATGATAAAGGAAAGTGAAAGACCTAGTTCGTTTGGCAGTATATGTTCACAGGTTACGATTCTCGGTCATGCATGTACCCATGGGGCATCCTCCTATTGAGCCAAGGCTCTCATGTTTTCGGGCCAAGGCCCCATGTTTTATGGACAGCGGTCCATCGTGGAAGACGTTCCACCATGTCATACTTGCCACGACTAGCATGTGCACCCAAAAACTATGAATGAATTAAATAAAGGACTTTATAAAATGTTTTACATTATTCTATTCTCCCTGTGTTATTAAATAAAATGAATTGAAATGAATTTACGTAGCTAGAATAGTTCGTTACTGAGTCTTCGGCTCACCATTTTTGTTTTCTGTTTTATAGACTGTTGGGAACGATGGAAACGAGTTGTGGCGAGGATTTCACTTTAATAATATTCACCTAGTTACGCTTAATGTTTTAATAGTTTAATTAAATACTCGTAGTAAGTTATGTACTTTTATGTTGGTAATATAAAGGATTATTTTATAACTTTTGGGATTTAATAGCTTATGATTGATGGTTGCCTTGTAATTCCCAAGACGGAGTTATGGCAGGTAATGTCCCGATCAAATTAGGTTAATTCCGCTGCTAATTATGCTTTAATACTTGAATTAGAGGTCGGGGCGTTACAGTTTGGTATTCAGAGCCAAGGTTCTGGACCATAAGTGCTAAACCTTACGGGTTTTGCACGAAATAGAATTCCGTAAGCTTTAAGCGAAGATTTTTAAGGAATTGGTTAAAAAGAATTTTCTAAAACCATGTAGGTTAAAATGAATATGAGTGTGAGTGTAGGAACGGGATAAACGGGTTTACTTTCTATGCTTTATTTGCTTCCATTTGTTGAGACATATTATGTTTAATGTTTCTATCGAGGCTATGAATGATGTCCCCAAGGGCTCGCAACGAGCACCATGATAACCACATTATGCACGAGGATTATGCCATATCGATGCAAATATGAGTGTTTTCTTTCCTAGTGATTGTGAACTAGAAATTGTCCTATGATGTTAGAGAAAGTTGATTTCTAGCAGACTTAATAGCTTTTGACCTATCTGAATATGATGTAATTTTGAGAATGAATTGGTTGACCGAATATGAAGCTAGCATTAATTGTTTGAGGCATAGTGTGACCAAACATCAAATGAGGATAGGATTTCATCCAGAAGTTAGTGAGAAAAACCAACGATTCAAATTGTCTCTGCTTTGGAAACTCCTAAAATGACCGATGGTGAATTTTTCTGGTTATCCTTGTAGTGTTGTCGATGACCACTCACTGACACATCTATTGTTTGTGAATATGTTTTCTAGAAAAGAAACCTAGTATGCATCCACCGAGAGAATTAAACTTTAGCATTAAAGTAATTACAAGATCCACCCCTATTTCGAAAGCACCTATAGAATGACCCCAACTGAGTTGCAAAGAATCAAAGAAACAATTAAATGATTTACTTGGATAAGGGTATATTCAACTGAGTGTTCCACTTTGGGGATCCCTATCATATTTGTGAGGAAACATGATGGAACTTTGAGGGTATGCATAGACTATAAAGGGTTAAACGGGATTACTATTAAGAACAAATATCATTTACCCCTCATTGATGATTTGTTTGACCAACTTCGAAGTACGAAAGTATTTTCAAGAATAGATTTGAGGTCGTGATAGCATCAACTTTATATTAAACCTGAGGATATTCCAAGGACAACCTTTAGAACACGATATGGTCTCTGAGTACGTTGTAATGCCTTTTGGGTTAACTAATACACCAGTTGTATTTATGTATTTAAGGAACCGCATTTTAAATCATACCTTGATGATTTTATAATTGTTTTAATTGATGATATCTTGGTATATTCAGAGAGTAATGAGGAACATGAGGAGAATCTGAGAAAAGTGTTAGATATGTGATTGAAAACTAGTTATGTGCTAAGTTGTCAAAGTGTAAATTCTGGCTTAATGAAATATCATTTTTAGGTCATATTATTTCTGATAAAGATGTATTTGTGATCCTGAGGAAGTAAAAGCAATTGTGGAATAGCCTAGACCAATCAATGTCCCTGAAGTATAAATTTTTATTGGGTTTAGATGGATATTATCAAAGGTCAAGACTTTTCTAAGATTGCCTTACCTATGACTCGACTAGTTAGAAAGAATATCAAATTTATGGGGAATGATGATTGTGAATCTGCAATTCGAGAACTTAAGAGACGTATCACCATTGCCTATATCCTTGCCTTCCCTCCGGAACTGAGAGATTTTTTATTTATAGTAATACTTCTAAACATGGTAAATGATGTGTCAAAATGGAAAAGGAAGGTCATAGATGATGTTTCTCGCCAACTCCAAGTCCCTGAATAGAACTACCTTACTTATGATGTTGATATACAATACCCTACTAGAAAAGCTAATGTTATTGTAGATGTTTTGAGTCAAAGTCTCACCTAAATTCGATCCTACCTTTTTCTGAGCCAACCAAGATGATATGTAAAACATAGAAGTCAAGTTCCTTAAAGATATAGGAAATGTTTGCCTAAAAGTGAGGCCAACTTTGAATTATGAGATTAAGAAAGTACGAATTAAGGATTTGGGATAGGAACGAATGATTGTTGTGGAAGTCATGACCATTAGGTTCGGGATCATTCCGAGTCACCACCATCAGCCACACGTATTAAAAGATCGTCTATTGACAACGATCATAGAACCAATGACATTGTTAGCATGCCTCAGGAACCCATGACTAGAGTAGATTCTATGACAAAACCACATGAAAAAGGCAGAAATGATACCAATGGTCCTTGAAATTCTCTTTTTCTAATTATTCTGTAATTTTCCATGATACTCGTTGATATTCCTTCATTTATTATTTGTCATATATGTTCAGATTTTGTACCAAATAGGTTGATATGTGTAGGTTGTTGAGTACTAGGTAACCTGAAGAAGTCCAGGCATATTGGAATAATGTGATGTGAGGATGATAGGTTAACAAATATGAGAAAGATTGACAGTTAATCGTTGAAAAAGGAGGGTAGATTTCGACAATGACTAAGAGACAAAAGATTGAAGTTGAAAGTTTGTCAGAAAGTTACGGAAATGAAATTTTACTTGCCTAAGTACCCAATTATATTTCAAGAAGGAAACATGATAGACCTCTAATAAGAGAGCAAGATTTTAGATTCCAATGAGATGAGATGAGTTAATTTGAGGAAATCATTTTAAGAATGATATATAACATGAAAATGTTACCTTGGGAACCCCGGTCTTATGTGCAAGGAACGATAATGTATGGGTATTATAGAGGATCAAGATAAGTTACCATTATGCGTCATATATCTGGTATCAATGGAATTGGTGCAAAAGTATTTTTGAAGGTTCGTTGAGCTATTAAGAATATACTAGAGGTTGTAAACCAAATACCATAAAGTTAGCTGGAATTATTTTGGGATTATCAATTGTATGTGAGATCTTGATGAATCACAATTAAGACCCGTGCTTTGATACATTTAGTAAACCTACCTATGGATAGTTTAAGAATTATGGAGAACCCTAAGGAACAAATTTGAGGAAAATACAGGAGTTCATGAAGTTTTGAAATATGGCAAGTTGGCAAGAAAGTAGTTTCGAAGGCTATGAAATGGAAATCTAGAGTGGACAACCTAGACTAATCTATGCTAAAGTATCTACCGTATATTTTGAGTATATGTAGAAATCTCGACCAGGCTATGTTCAAGGATCGAGTCACGTAATTTGGGCTGAGCCCTCCATTGATGAAAGAATTTGACTTAGGAGAGAAAATGGTGAACACCATTGTTTTGAAGTGAAATCAAAGAAACGCAAGTTGAAGGACTAAAAGATGATTGATATGCCTCTATTAAGGAAGCTAAGAAGTTAAACAGAAATGCTATCAACCCAACATAAGTAATGATAAAAGACCCATCTGAGTTGACACATGAATAAGATTTTGAGGATTCCACCAAAAATAAGTTATCAAGAATTAATATGTCAATAAGGTTGATGATATTATCGAATGTTAGGAATTCGAAAAGAATGATTGAGATGCGATGCAATTGAGATTAGAAAAATCAACTTATGACATGTCTATAGGACCAGGTAATCTGAACTAAGTTTTCTGGGAGCTAGATTATTTCGTATAAAGGCACGCTCGATGGCTTAGAATTATCTGCAAAATCCGAGGTTTGTCGACTTAGAATATAAATACAAAGTCATATGTTTAACTATGTATTCCTAGTCACATGATTGGACTCGAACCCCTGCAACGAACGTAGTCAACAAAGTTATCTAACGCAGAAGAAAAGATCGAAGATTGAAACCAAAACGAATCAAGTAATGAAAGTCGACGACAAGATTCCTGCGGCAAAGGAGCCCAATAACAAATGAAAACGAAACATCTTCAAATAGTCGCCTAAGAACGATAAGATGTACGAATCACTATGTTTTATGTGAATGTGTAATGTATCAACCATGCTTATGCGTGAGACCAAATGATTGGATATGACATGTATGTTTTCAATGAATGGCGAATAGAACGATTAAGTATGTCATGTAAGATTTCTAAGAATGGCAAGTTCGACTGAGCTCCAGTTTCGAGGACGAAACTTTTTCTAAGGGGGTAAGAGTGTAATACCCCGAAAATTTTAAACTTGATTTATTTAAATTAAAAATATTTATTAGCTTGATTTCGTTTTGAATAATTACGAATAATCGAATTTCGTTATTCTAAACGTTTTTACGATTTATTTTAAACGATAAATTTATAAACGAAAATTTATTATTTTTCGTTAACGATATTTTTTTTATAAGAATTTATTTAGTTAAACATTTTTATTTTTGTAAATTTCTGGAAATTATAAATTTATGAATTTTGGCCTAATATTGTGAAATTACGAAAATACCCTCAAGGAACCAAAATTCCATTCTTCCTCTTCCCTTAGCTCTCCACGTATAAACTAGGAAGGAATTCCTTCCTTCCTTCCCTAAAATTCAGTCCAAATACACTCCTTGGACTCCAAGCTATGCATCTTCTCCTTCACTCTTCTTGATTTAAAAATTAGACAACCAATTTCCATTTTGTTTCTCAACCCAAAATCAATTCACAAAACTGAAACTCTCACTCCCTTGATTCCTTTGTTCGAACCACCACCACCACCAGCGACCACTGTAATCACCGACGTTCACCACCCATCAAACACCGCCTGCAACCACCCTGACCACCTTCCACAACCGCACGCACCACCCTTGCGTCCCTTGCTCTTCGTGTATCCCCTGCCCCCTCCCATGTTTCTCCCCTCTCTGCCTCGCTCCACCATAGCCCACCATCACCACCTTCACAATAACCTCCGCCGCCCACTTCCACCAGCATGCCGCCCCCTACCTCCTCCAAGAACCACCGCAAAACACCACACAAACTCCCCTGTCTTCGCCCACCTTGTGTCCTGCTTTCTCTCCCTTCGTCGTTCCGCCGCCGCAAACCAACCACCTACTACCGGCGCATCACCGCGTCATCGAGCCAGCCGCCACCCTCTTCCTCCCTCTCCCCCCCCCCCCCCCCCCCTTCGTGTTTCCCCTGTTTCCTCCTCTCCCTCCTCCCTTTTCGTGCTCCCTGATTCCAGAAAACAAAAACCCAAAATTCAGAATTTTAAACTTTGGTTTTTATTTTTCCCTCTAACCCAAATTAAGGTTGGGCCAATTTAATTGGGCCTTTGGTAAGTTAAGATCTAAATTGTATTTTCAGATTTTCTGATTATGAATTTGCATGCCTTAATAAATTTGATAATTTAGTTAGTTTCTCATGAAATTGTTTATTATTTTCAAAAAGGAAATTATATCTAATTATCGATTTTAACAAAATAAACTACTAGCTTTATGAAACAAAAATCGAATTTATACAATGTTTTCATGCAAACCGATTTATGAAATAAATATGTATATTTCGATTGAAATTCCGATTAATAATATTTTCAAAAGTTATATTTTCATTAAAATTCGTAATTTATAAAATTCGTTACTTATAAAATATTTCTTACTTATAAATATTGATTTTAAATTATTTTTCGTTTAGATACTAATTCAATGATTTAATATTTTGAATGAAATTGGACTCGGAGCTCATGACGAACGAACCAAGGAAAATCCCTAGCAAATCACGGAGTTAGGTAACGGCTATTGCTAGTACCCGCAATTCCCTTATAAATGCGATTATGAAATTACAACGTTATGATTGATTTATGAACTGAATGTTTTAACATGTTTTATGAATTGCGGGAAATGAAATGTGATTTGATTGAATTATTTATTATAATATGATTTGATGGAATTATTTCTTATAATATGATTGATTGAAATTCTTATAAAATGATATTTATAAGAAACCATGAAAGAAATGATGTTTATATGATGGCAGAAAAGGAAGGATATTTTATTGATCCCAGGATCTAAATGATGTTTTATTATGATCTCATGATCTAAAGGAATTATGTTACTTCAACTGAAGTAAAAAGGCTAAAATGTAAAATTAAACGAAACATGATAAAGGAAAGTGAAAGACCTAGTTCGTTTGGCAGTATATGTTCACAGGTTACGATTCTCGGTCATGCATGTACCCATGGGGCATCCTCCTATTGAGCCAAGGCTCTCATGTTTTCGGGCCAAGGCCCCATGTTTTATGGACAGCGGTCCATCGTGGAAGACGTTCCACCATGTCATACTTGCCACGACTAGCATGTGCACCCAAAAACTATGAATGAATTAAATAAAGGACTTTATAAAATGTTTTACATTATTCTATTCTCCCTGTGTTATTAAATAAAATGAATTGAAATGAATTTACGTCGCTAGAATAGTTCGTTATTGAGTCTTCGGCTCACCATTTTTGTTTTCTGTTTTAGGTACTGCTGGGAATGATGGAAACGAGTAGTGGCGAGGATTTCACTTTAATAATATTCACCTAGTTACGCTTAATGTTTTAATAGTTTAATTAAAGACTTGTAGTAAGTTATGTACTTTTATGTTGGTAATATAAAGGATTACTTTATAACTTTTGGGATTTAATAGCTTATGATTGATGGTTGCCTTGTAATTCCCAAGAGGGAGTTACGGCAGGTAATGTCCCGACCAAATTAGGTTAATTCCGTTGCTAATTATGCTTTAATACTTGAATTAGAGGTCGGGGCGTTACAAAGTCTTTGCACGATGTTCGGTTCTACTTTTGGGATTATCCACATCTATTCCGTGAGACTGCATATGGTTTGTATAAGCGGTGTGTTCCGGACTGGGAGGTAAATGGTATAATTAACAGGATTCATTCTTCGCCATATGGAGGACACCATGGACCCTAGAAAACTCATGCTAAACTGTCACAGTGCGTGTTTTACTGGCCTACAATGTTCAAGGATGCACAAGCTTTTATCATGGCTTGTGATGCGTGCCAGAGGGCCGACACTATCTCGAGGAGGCATGAGATGGCACAGAACGGAATTCTTGAGGTTGAGGTTTTTGATGTGTGGGGGATAGACTACATGGGACCATTCCCATCATCCAAGGGTAATCTGTATATCCTTGTTGCTGTAGATTATGTGTCCATGTGGATGGAAGCCATTGCCTCACCTACTAATGATGCGAAAACGGTAATCTCCATGTTCAAAAAGATCATCTTTCATTTATCAGTGATGATGGGTCACACTTCCATGAGAAGCATCTAGATGCGCTCCTGCGCAAATATGAGGTCTACCACCACACTGGATTAGCCTACCACCCTCAGACGAGTGGGCAAGTTGAGGTCTCTAACCGGGAGATCAAATCTATACTTGAGAAGGTGGTGGCGAAATCTAGGAAGGATTGGAGCGACAAGCTTGATGATACTCTATGGGCGTATAGAACTTCTTTCAAGACACCTATTGGTACTTCTCCGTATCGGTTGGTGTATGGTAAGGCATGTCATCTGCCGGTCAAAATGGAGTATAATGCTTATTGGGCGATCAAACAACTCAACATGGATGCTAATTAAGTTAGCCGGTGAGAATCGGCTACTACAGTTGAATGAGCTAGATGAGTTTAGATTGCAAGCTTATGACAGTACCCGGATCTACAAGGAAAAGACTAAGCGGTGGCACGACAGTCATATCCTTCAGAGGGAGTTTGCAGTGGGCGACAAGGTCCTATTGTTCAATTCTAGGTTTAAGTTATTCCCCGGAATTGTCTAGGTGGTCTGGGCCGTTCACTGTGACCATGAAGGAAATAATGCCCTTGGTCCAAGTATGCATTCAATGTTAAGTCTAATAAATGCGGTTCAGTATTAATTAACAAGTTAATAATTCAGTGAGATCAAGTGAGCTGAATGCCTAGCTAGAGGCCGCTTCAGTTCAAGTGGAATTAATGATATTAATCCCCAGCTTACTCTTGACTGAACCCGTAGGGTCACACAAATAGTACGTAAACGGATCAAGTATTTAATGGCATTAAATACTCCATCTATGGATATTCGGAATCGACGGATCTTGGTTTCAGTGGGAGCTGAGATCGTCACAAGCAAGAAATGAATACTCCGGAAACGATGATATTGCCGGAAACGGAAATATGGATCGCATCGGAAATATAAATATTATCCAAGTCGTAGATGTTACCAGAGACGGAAACATGGTACGTATCGGAAAATATTATCGGAAATGGAAATATTGCCGGAATCGGAAATATTGCCGGAAACGGAAATATTGTCAGAATCGGAAATATTATCGGAATCGGAAAATAATTCCGGAAACGGAAATATTAAATATTTGTTCGAAACGGAAATTAATTCCGGAATCGGAAATATTAAATATTTTTCGTATCGGAAATGAATTCCGGAATCGGGAATTTAATCGGAAGCGTATCGTACGAATTAGCATCGGACGAGGCCCGCTAGACGAAGGCCAGCACGAAGCCAGGCCATCGCCCAGCGAGCCACACGCACCATCGCACGCCAAGCCTCGACCAGGCCCAGCGCAAGGCCAGGCCCAGCCAAGGCCTGGAGCGCGCGCGCGAGAACACAGCAGCAATGGGCCGAGCGCTGTGCGCCTAGCGTGGGGCGCAAGGCTTGCGCGGGTGTACGGTGCTCGTGCAATGCTCGTGCGGGAATCCTAAAGCAATCGGGATTCGAAATATGATTAAATCCTAAAACTATTAGATAATGATTATTTAATAGAGTCCTAGCAGGATTCTAATTAAACTAATTAATATCCTAATAGGATTATAATTCCTTTTCCATACCTCTATAAATAAGTGCCTAGGGTCATAATTTATAGATACAATTGAAGTATTCAAAGGGTAAGTTTTTGAAAGAAAAATCAGCCATACACTTGCAAACACAATAGCCGAAATTCCTAGTAACCTTAAGGGCGATTCTAGTTGGTCTAACTTGAGGCGGATCCGGACGTATTGTGGACTATCTAAGGAGGGACGACATTTGAAGTCCTAAAGACTTGTTCTTGTTCGGTTCGGGCGCAGCTAGGGAGGGCACGCTCCAAAGTGTATGCTCCTAAATTATGCTAAATGATTATGTGTAAATAATATGTTTCCTGGCATTAAGGTTTTTCCGCATGATTTATGTTTTGTCATATGTATCATAACCTAACAGTGGTATCAGAAGCCTCTTATTATTTTCATAATCTAAATTGCACAAACATGGTTAAATATTACAAATTTGCAAGAATTAAAAGGGGTGATTAATTTTCGTAATTGTTAATTAATTGCAAATTGCGTTTATTTAATTATATGTACGCAGTTTTTCGGCAGTTTCTTCGTTACTCATCCAAATCGAGTGATTTTTGTGTCAATTCCGCATGTAAAAGGCATTCTAAAATTTTGATGTTTAAATTAAACATCAAAATATTTGCGATTCGAAGCCTAACTATGACTTTTCGGAGGTTTTAGTTTTTCGAACGCAAAAGTTTGTAAATTTAAGATGTTAAATTAAATATTTGCGATTCTTGTTGATAAATCTTGAATTTTTGATTGACCTACTGTATATGTTTAACAAGTTTGAATGCCTAGCCTTGTTAATTATGCAATCTAATTTGTAATTATGATTAATTTGTTGAAAACTGGAATAATTTAGAATTAATTTGATTTTCATAATTAATTAATAATTTAATTAGATACCTATGATTAAAAACCACCATAAAAATTGTAAATTTGTGTTAAATTTTAAATTTTTATGACCTAGACTTGAATCCATGTTAATCGGAAATCAATTAATTAATAAATTTTCGATTTTTTGCCCTAAAATTATGAAATTAATATGATTTATTAATTTGTCATTAATTTTGAAAATAAAATTTTTAATTTTTATGCGATTCGCTCATATAACTTGCACGCACAAAGCAATGGACGCTACGTGTTACCCTTAAGGGGTGTTGTATAGTGCGGGCATGCGACGACGAGAAGGGAGCTCGTCGCCCATGCGGTACGAATGCAGCGAGCAAGGCTATGGTGCACGAGCACAAGGCAGCAGCCCTGCCTTGTGTCGTGTGCTATGTGCGATGGGCGAGTGGGCAAGGGCGAGAGCATGGCAGCGACTGTCGCGTGTGGGCAGCAGGCGAGCTGCGCCACGACGCAACTGCCTCGCGCAACTGCCTCGCGCAACGTTCGAAGCCTCGCGCGCAGCGAGCGCAAGCTCGAGTGCGACGAGCGCTACGCCCAACGACAAATGCTCGTGCGCAGCGAGCGTTTGGTCGCAAGCTACGAGCACTGCCTCGAGCAGCGAGCGCGAGCTTGCGTGCGTCGAGGGCAGGCGCGCGCAGCGAGCCAGAGGCCAACAAACCTCGAGGCGCCTTGCGATGGTGTGCAGCGATGGATGCGACGCAGCACATGGGCTGCGCGCACATGGCCAGCGATGGCTGCGTGCGTGTGGCCTATGGCTGTGCGTTGCGTGGTGATGTTGCGTACCTTGTGTTACGATTAGATCGTTTTAAAAAAAATTAATTTGAAATTTTCAGTTTATGTAATTTTAATTAATTTTAAAATTAATAATTTAAATTATTTTCTTGGATTTTAATTTTGAATATTATAATTATAATAAATTTCATTTATTCTAATTATTTTACTAAAATTAAAATCATGAATTAATTTAAATACGACTGAAAATAAATTAAACAAGCGGATTCAATTATAAATTTATATGAGCTTTAAATTTTAATTAAATTTGTATGTTTCCGGTTAGACTAGAAATACATTTTTATGTTTAAAATTAGTAAAGCATATGAATTTATTGGTTTTAGTGGAAGCATTTTTAGTCATAAACTCTTGATTAGGTCTACAAATCCCTTAAGGTTAAACAACTTGATTCGAATTAATAAGGACTGAATAATTGGTAGATTATTGGTGCCCTTGATTAATTGCTGCAAATATTTATGTGATGCATAACGTGTTTTACTAACCAGCTATGTGGGCCATTCATGATAATGAATGGGTGAATGGTATATATTGTATATGTACTGTTTTGCAGGTTATGAAGTGACTAGTATGGCCCAAATAGGATAGAAATTATGGTCTGCGTACCATTAATTTGAATGTAATTGGTCTAAAGTACCAAAATTGTTTTTCAATTCAAATATGGTCTGCGTACCATCAAATAGTTGTAATTAGTTTAATTATAGCTTATCCTATTTGAAGAAAATGGTGCCTCCCACGGAGATTTTCAAGACGGACTTTGAAGTTGAAGCTTCAAGATGAAGTCGGGCCATACCATATCACATTTATCTTATGCATGTTTTAAGTTATTTATTGCTTTTAAATATGTCTTAAATATGCATGAGATCAAAGCTTGATTATGTTGCATGATTAAGGATTTTAGTTCACTTAAAATCTAACCAACATAGTAAGAGCCTTAAGTTCCAAACTTAAAAATTGAGTTAAAAGGTGCCATGCCAAAATAACACTTACTTGGATATCCTTTCTTCATCGATCTTAGTAATAGTTTTCCGCCATAGCGAGGTGTTACTTATCGATACTAAAGGGGTAAGGTAAACAAATAATTGTGAGTATATGTTAGTTTTGGTGAAACTCAACGATATAAGTAAGGAGTTCTTTTATGTCGTGGCAAAATCGATAGGTTTACCTAATAAGTTCTTAGACATGCCTATCAACCAATAATAGTTTCTAGACTATTAGCAAAAGGATTTTGCTTACCTAAAAGATTTTAGAATTAAGTCTAAATACATAATGTGCTTAATTCTTCAATGGATTTTAGGATCTTGGAATCATTTTATTCACACCTGCCGGAACACATAACTTGAATAAAATGCTTAATGAACATTGAATTGTGCATGTATGCTAGAATTTAAGTTTATTAAGAGAAACTGTGAATGGTTATTTATTTGTTTATTCTTTTCAATTGTAGTTTTAACTATGGCAAACAACAATCAAAACATCATCATGGGTTCTGAGCTTATGGTCAAGCTGAACCTAACAAATTTTATTGAATGGGAAGCTAAGCTAGTTGAAATAGTCAGACTCAATGGACTTGAGTATGTACTATTACATCCCATGCCAAGCTACTATGCCAGAGACATGACCCCTGAAAGATTTTTCGCCTGGGATGCGGATCTCAAAAAGGTTATGAGTCTCATGCTGAACAATATCCCTGATGAATGGGCTAAAAGGTTTGTAGCTTATGAACCTTTTACGCTCATCAAGAATCTGAGGGATATCTGTCGTGGAAGCACGGAGGACAGGGACCTGAACGTCCATGAGTTGATTGAATCAATGTCTGGTCTAAAGGTTAGTTCTCCCAACAAGTGTTATAGGATGGAAGTCCAAGAAACACATGTTCAGCTCCTTCGCACTAAACAGAGGGTAGGCGTCCCACTGAGGTTCCATGTGGATCTTATGCTTTCATATTTCGATCGCCTAAGTCTGCTAGGAACACCAATAAGCGAAAGAATGGCAGTCTCTATCTTGCTCATTTCACTGCACAGTGGGTTTGGTCGCTTCAAGCAACTATACCTAAGTGAACCAAGAGAAGAAACAGTTGCAGAATTTGTTCACCTTGTCAGAAAGGCTGAGATAATACTGGACTGTGAAGCCAAAGATTTACTCAAGGCTAAAGGGAGACCGTTCAAGAAAAGTGGAAAGTCCAAGGGCAATGCTAAATCAAAGCAGGACAAGTCCACATCAAGCTGTCTTTATTGTGATGGAATAGGCCATTACAAAAGAGAATGTCCAAAGCTAAAGGAAGAACGGAACAGTCGTTCCATCTTCAGGTATTTTCGTTATAGACTGTACATTTGTTAATTCAACTTCTTGGGTATTAGATACAGGTTGTGGCTCACACTTATGTTCCAATTCTCAGGGACTAAGAAGAAGTAGAAAGTTAAGCAAGGGTGAAGTCGACCTACGAGTGGGAAATGGAGCACGGATTGCTGCATTAGTTGTAGGAACTTATTATTTGTCGTTGCCCTCTGGGCTAGTTTTGGAACTGGAAGAGTGTTTCCATGTTCCAAGCCTTACTAAAAACATCATTTCAGTTTCTTGCTTAGATGCTAAGGGATTTTCCTTTTTAATAAAAGACAATAGTTGTTCGTTTTATTTTAAAGAGATGTTTTATGGATCTGCTAGATTAGTCAATGGACTTTATTTATTAGATCACGACAAACAAGTTTATAACATAAATACCAAAAGGGCCAAAAAGGATGATTCAGATCTCACCTATCTGTGGCATTGTCGATTAGGCCATATTAACTTGAAACGCGTGGAAAGACTTCAAAAGGAAGGAATTCTAGAACCATTTGACTTAGAGGATTATGGTAAGTGCGAATCATGTTTACTTGGCGAAATGACAAAGCAACCTTTCTCTAAAGTTGGAGAAAGAGAAACTGAACTATTGGGTTTAATCCATACAGATGTATGTGGACCAATGAGTACAAATGCTAGAGGTGGTTTCAGCTACTTTATCACTTTCACTGATGACTTCAGTAGATATGGTTATGTCTACCTGATGAAGCATAAGTCTGAATCCTTTGAAAAATTCAAGGAATTTCAGAGTGAAGTAGAGAATCAATTAGGCAAGAAGATTAAGGCACTGCGGTCTGATAGAGGCGGTGAATATCTGAGCTATGAGTTTGATGACCATCTGAAAGAATGTGGAATTCTATCAGAATTGACTCCTCCTTTGGTACACCTTAATGGAACGGTGTGTCGGAACGGAGGAACAGAACCTTGCTAGACATGGTCAGGTCAATGATGGGTCAGGCCGAACTTCCATTAGAATTTTGGGGACATGCACTAAATACAGCTGCACTCACTATAAATAGAGCTCCGTCTAAAGCTGTCGAAAAGACTCCATATGAGTTATGGTTTGGAAAGCCTCCAAAAGTGTGTTTTCTTAAGATTTGGGGATGTGAAGTATACGTCAAACGATTAATTTCAGACAAACTTCATCCAAAATCTGACAAATGTATCCTTGTGGGCTATCCAAAGGAAACAAAGGGGTATTACTTCTACAATACATCTGAGAACAAGGTGTTTGTTGCTCGAGATGGTGTCTTTTTGGAGAAAGATCACATTTCCAAAATGACAAGTGGGAGAAAAGTAGACCTCGAAGAAATTCGAGTCGAACAACAAACTCTAGAGAATGCTCAAGATGACATTCAGGATGAAACTCATAGATCTTTAGAAGAATCTGATGAGAATCATGGTCAATCTAGAAATGTTACCCCGCGTAGATCGCAGAGATATAGATCTCAACTCCATGTCAGAAAACCAAGTATGGGATTTGGTCGATTTGCCAGATGGCTACCAAGCCATTGGAAGCAAATGGGTTTTCAAACTGAAAAAGGACAAGGATGGGAAACTTGAAGTTTTCAAAGCTAGATTGGTTGCAAAAGGTTACAGGCAAGTCCACGGTGTGGATTACGATGAAACCTTTTCCCCAGTTGCAATGCTAAAGTCTATTCGGATAATGTTAGCAATCGCTGCATATTACGATTACGAAATATGGCAGATGGACGTCAAAACCGCTTTCTTAAACGGCGTTTTAACAGAAACTGTGTTTATGACACAGCCTGAAGGTTTTGAGGATCCAAAGAATGCTAAAAAGGTATGCAAGCTAAAGAAATCAATCTACGGATTGAAGCAGGCATCCAGGAGCTGGAATATACGTTTTGATGAAGCAGTCAGTGACTTTGTTTTCATCAAGAACGCAGACGAATCTTGTGTATACAAGAAGGTCAGTGGGAGCAAAATTGCTTTCCTAGTATTATATGTCGACGACATATTACTTATCGGAAATGACATTCCTATGTTGAACTCTGTCAAGATTTGGCTTGGGAAATGTTTTTCGATGAAGGATCTAGGAGAAGCACAGTACATATTGGGCATCAAGATTTACAGAGATAGATCTAAAAAGATGATTGGACTTAGTCAAAGCACTTATATCAATAAGGTGCTTGATAGGTTCAAGATGGCAGACTCCAAGCGAGGCTACCTACCCATGTCTCATGGAATAACTCTAAGCAAGACTCAGTGCCCAAAAACACTTGATGAGCGTAGACGAATGAATGGGATTCCGTATGCATCATTGATTGGTTCAATTATGTATGCTGTGATATGTACACGCCCGGATGTTGCGTACGCACTCAGTGCTACGAGCAGATACCAGTCAGACCCAGGAGAGGCACATTGGACTGCTGCCAAGAACATTCTGAAGTACCTGAAAAGGCACAAAGATGACTTCCTGGTCTATGGTGGAGATGATGAATTAATTTTTAAAGGCTATACGGACGCAAGTTTCCAAACCGACAAAGATGATTTCAGATCACAGTCTGGGTTTGTCTTCTGCCTCAACGGAGGTGCAGTAAGCTGGAAAAGTGCTAAGCAAAGCACCATTGTGGATTCTACAACTGAAGCGGAGTACATTGCTGCACATGAAGCAGCAAAGGAAGCTATATGGCTAAGGAAGTTCATAGGTGAACTTGGTGTAGTCCCCTCCGTTAAAGGACCAATAGTCCTTTATTGTGATAATAACGGAGCTATTGCACAGGCAAAGGAGCCTAGACACCACCAAAGAGTCAAGCATGTACTTTGTAGATTTCACCTTCTACGAGAGTTCGTTGAAACAAAAGAAGTCGAGATAAGCAAGATAGGAACTGATGACAACATATCAGATCCATTGACTAAACCTCTGCCGCAGGCGAAGCACAACTCGCACACTGCAGCTATGGGAATCAAGCATATTGGAGAATGGCTTTGATGTCCTTATTTAATGTTTTAAAGTTTTAGAGTTTAAATCTTTGTAAAAACATTATTGGTTAATCATTCACAATAAATGAATAGAATTCATTTTTCCATTTAATTTGTGGTTTATTAAATGATGAGTCCCTTCAATTTGACGATATATTCAAGATAGACTGTCAGGACCAGTCCTGTGACTAAGAAATTTCTATCAAGTGAACTTGAATGTCAAAGGTTGAAAATGGTCCCTGGTCGGAGTTTTCTATAAAATTGGACGCATAGAAAACGTTAGACGACTAGAATGCAAGATGACTAGTAGTTCTGTTTCTTGAACTATGTGGACATGGCAATGTCATAATCATTTGCATAGATACTTACTTTGGGAAGACTAGTATCGGACAGACCTATGAAACTTTACTGTAAGAGATGAAAATCTGTCATAAGTAAATTTCATTAAAATTATTAGACACTAAATCCTCAATACCTGAGTGATTTGAGATTACTTGTTTGAAAACTGGTTGCTTTGACGTTGACCAACCGTCGCACCGTAAAAGGAGGCTATAAAGGCAACGCTCAGGTAATCACCTATCAAACGAAGTCTAATCTCAAGATCGCAAGATTGGGATTGTCCTCCCATAAATCGGGATAAGATGCTTAAAAGTTGTACAAGGCCACTCGAAGAGCTAGAAACTGTGAAATGCATGGTCGTGCTCGGATGAATCATAGGCTATGATGATCTGTTTATTTGATCAGTTGAACTCTGAAACCGAGAAACACCTCTGGACATAATAAGGATGACAACTCTTACCTTATGTTCAAGAGCAAGCATCGAGCGACAAAGGAATTAGGTAATGCACACTTGTCCCTAAGGACAAGTGGGAGACTGAAGGAAATAATGCCCTTGGTCCAAGTATGCATTCAATGTTAAGTCTAATAAATGCGGTTCAGTATTAATTAACAAGTTAATAATTCAGTGAGATCAAGTGAGCTGAATGCCTAGCTAGAGGCCGCTTCAGTTCAAGTGGAATTAATGATATTAATCCACATCTTACTCTTGACTGAACACGTAGGGTCACACAAATAGTACGTAAACGGATCAAGTATTTAATGGCATTAAATACTCCATCTATGGATATTCGGAATCGACGGATCTTGGTTTCAGTGGGAGCTGAGATCGTCACAAGCAAGAAATGAATACTCCGGAAACGATGATATTGCCGGAAACGGAAATATGGATCGCATCGGAAATATAAATATTATCCAAGTCGTAGATGTTACCGGAAACGGAAACATGGTACGTATCGGAAAATATTATCGGAAATGGAAATATTGCCGGAATCGGAAATATTGCCGGAAACGGAAATATTGTCAGAATCGGAAATATTATCGGAATCGGAAAATAATTCCGGAAACGGAAATATTAAATATTTGTTCGAAACGGAAATTAATTCCGGAATCGGAAATATTAAATATTGTTCGTATCGGAAATGAATTCCGGAATCGGGAATTTAATCGGAAGCGTATCGTACGAATTAGCATCGGACGAGGCCCGCTAGACGAAGCCCCAGCACGAAGCCAGGCCATCGCCCAGCGAGCCACACGCACCATCGCACGCCAAGCCTCGACCAGGCCCAGCGCAAGGCCAGGCCCAGCCAAGGCCTGGAGCGCGCACGCGAGAACACAACAGCAATGGGCCGAGCGCTGTGCGCCTAGCGTGGGCCGCAAGGCTTGCGCGGGTGTACGGTGCTCGTGCAATGCTCGTGCGGGAATCCTAAAGCAATCGGGATTCGAAATATGATTAAATCCTAAAACTATTAGATAATGATTATTTAATAGAGTCCTAGCAGGATTCTAATTAAACTAATTAATATCCTAATAGGATTATAATTCCTTTTCCATACCTCTATAAATAAGTGCCTAGGGTCATAATTTATAGATACAATTGAAGTATTCAAAGGGTAAGTTTTTGAAAGAAAAATCAGCCATACACTTGCAAACACAATAGCCGAAATTCCTAGTAACCTTAAGGGCGATTCTAGTTGGTCTAACTTGAGGCGGATCCGGACGTACTGTGGACTATCTACGTAGGGACGACATTTGGAGTCCTAAAGACTTGTTCTTTTTCGGTTCGGGCGCAGCTAGGGAGGGCACGCTACAAAGTGTATGCTCCTAAATTATGCTAAATGATTATGTGTAAATAATATGTTTCCTGGCATTAAGGTTTTTCCGCATGATTTATGTTTTGTCATATGTATCATAACCTAACAGACCATGGTTAGCAAGTTTGGATCTGTTGAAGTAGAAAACAACATGGGTGAGAGATTCATGGTTAATGGGTAACGTCTGAAGTTGTACCACGAGGGGGCTACTGTAGGAGTGGTTGAGGTTCAACACCTCCACCTTTCCGCCCCATGATATGCATATTTGAGGTAAAGAGGTCGAACGGGACCTAGAAATAAACCAGCACTTTGCCGGAGGCAACCCGTATTTTATTGCTTATAGTAGTGTAATTTTGATTATTTTTTTATTTTTGTGTGCTTTTAGTATAATTCTTAGCATTAGAGGAGTGAGAAGAGGGAATTTTACTGTTTGGACGTTTAGTGGTGTGCAGGTTTAAGGCTCCAAGTTCGGAAAAAGCGGAAAATAGCTGAAACGGAGTACTTAGCAAACCGCCAGGTGGAGACTGGGCGAACGTTGCCAGATCGGGCGTCTGTCGCAAGAAGATTTGACGTTTATTTTCGCCCGACGGGCGAAAGAGGTCCCGATCGACCTGTTTGCGAGCAAAAAGCCCGATCGGGCGGATGGGATGACGTCATATAGAAGTTGAAGGCGAAAATCTGGACTAAGAGGAAGAATCAGGCAGAAAAAGTCATCCGCCTGATCCGGATCGGGCGAGCTCCGCCCGATCGGACGCGTGTCAATTCGAAGAAAATGATTTATTTTCGCCCGATCTGGCGAGCATCTGTCCGATCGGGCGGTTGGCGATTTCATCACACTAATACACGAGATTTCTCTTATTCCTTCACTCTTCTCTTCATCTTCTTCTTCAATTCTCTCTCTTCCACCATTAAACCCCAACCTTCCAAATCTTCAAACTCCCATATCTCCCTCATTCCTCCACCAAATCCATCAAACTTTACATCAAATTCATCCTCTCACCATTCTCTACAACCTCCACCCAATTAATTCCATCATTCTCCACTCTCCACAAAAACCCCAAATTTCCCAAAAACCCCCCAAAAAAACTTAAAAATTCAAATTTCTCCTCCTCCGTGGCAAATAGACAAAATAGAACGTGCACTAGGGTCCCAAGGAACCAACATGAAGCATCTACAAGTCGGGCTCGGGCTCCAACACCGCCAACACCACCACCTCAAATCGAATCCGACCCCGATTTTCCGGAGATCATTCTCACCTCGGAGGGACAACGTGCCCGGCTTCTACACCTCAAATCGAGGGAGGTAATTCCCACTAGATTGTCAAAAGTCTTTACATGATATGGGAATAGAAGAAGATGTGAAACGTTTATTTTATGGTGTCGGCATGAAGTCTATGTATAGCATGTTGTGTTTGACATTTAGGAGGTTAACACTTGAATTTTTGATTTCCTTTGAGGTAGATAGAAATGGCTATAAGGACATCACCCATGTTTATTTTCGTTTGATGAATCAAGATATCCATTTGCCTATTAGGGAGTTTGGTAGGATTTTTGGATTGTCAACTGAGCCTAGGAGGTAAGTCGGGGCTGCTCATAACCATTCCACTATGTGGGGAAAATTTAATGGGAATGGTGCACCCCCTAGTATGCAACATTTACATGCTTCCCATGTTCAACACCCCGTCCCCATTGTTTTCTTCAGGTGTTTGGGCTTTACTATTTTTGGGAGGGATGAGCCCCAGAATGTTAGGAGTACTGAATTGGAAATCCTTGGTGGGTATGTGCTTGAGGGGGAGGAAAGATACAGGATGAACTTGGCCCACCACATGGCTTCGCACTTCAATTCGGTGGCCATTAGCCCCTATAAGATTCGCATTACTCTTGGTGGGTTGATCACCCACATTTCCATGGCCATGGTTAACTTTGTTGAGGCCAATCAGACCCCAGACTTAGGGAGTAACTTGATGAATTTAACCTATTTTTCTTCACTTCGCCGCCTTCAAGGCGAGCATCAGTTACTCCGCCCGGGTGCCATGTACTGGATGTTTGGGGGAGATAAGCTTTTCACCTTGCCTGACCCACAGGGCCGCACCCGCTTTAGACCTGGCCAAGCACATTACCTATATGTGGGTGAGAACATTCATCCCATAGCCCAGCAGCAGGAGCCTCAGCAGCCCGAGCCTGAGCCCGATCCTCGCCAGTACTTTCGGAGAGGGCGTCGTGAGAGAGGGGGGAGGCCACAGGGTGGCCCAGCTCCAGAGGGTGAGCAAATCTCTATTGAGGAGCGTCTGGATAGGCTCGAGATCAGATTCGATCACTTTGAGAGTGATCACCAGTGAGCTATGTTCCCCATATACGATCATTTCGCCAGGCAGAGCTATGTGCCTCAAGAGGCTCAGCACCCTTCTTGGTTCAGCTATCCCGCGGAGGGATATGGTGTTCCTGGTGCCATGGGTACCTCCACACCCACTCACTACTATGGTGGGTATGGAGAGGGCCCTAGCGGTCACGGTGGACGTGGAGATGATGTGGATGATGATGGCCAGGGCCATCAGTGATGATGATGATGATGATGATGATGGTTCGGTACCCCTTGAGCCAATGAGGACATTGTCTGATTTAGCTTGGGGGGGTGTTTCACTTCCTTGTATATATTAGGTATGCTTTCTTTTCTATTTTTATTGCTTTGGTGTGTTTATTGCTTTATAGGTTAGATTTACCGCTTTGAAAAAAAAATACAAAAATACGTGTTGATCAATGAGATTGAGATAATTAACTCCATGTGCCCCTTTGGTTCGAAATTATTATTTGATTTCAAGGTGATAAGACAGGTGAGCATCATGGATTGATTGTTTTTTATATGAACTACAGTTACATTGACTCTTGTTAAAGGTCAACTCTGTCCCACTTTTCATATGTATATTGCTGAATTGTGGTTAGCTGTGAGGTTTTTAGCCTTGATTCTTCTGAGTGCTTAATTCCTGGTGTTGCATTGATCTGAGTTTTTGATTTTCGACTATTAGTATGCTTAACACACTTGTACTTTGCGCATGATAAAAGGCCATTCTTTAGGAAGCTTTCAGGCGATCTTAGATACATTTGTTCCTGCTTTTTCTTTCCCATGCTTAGCCTTGACCATTCTTTCATTTAACTCCACAAAATAGCCCTTATTATCCCCGTTGGTTACTTATCCCAAGTCTAGCTTGGGGGAGCTATCATCTGTTGGTATCGATTTTTTTTTTTGAGATGGTTGGCTTTATAGGCCTAGGTTACTCAAGGTTGTGCATCTGTGTTATATGGGAAGTTAGCAAGGAAGAGGTGTAATTATCAGTTGGCACCTAAAGTTTGTGATTATGGGTATTATAGTTTGTACATATCTAGTTCTTCATTTTCGTCGTTATATAGTCCAAAAAAAAAATCAAAAGAAAATATGTCATTCATTTTTGTAGTTTAGAAAAGCAAGGAAAAGGGTAGAAGTTGGTTCGTACTTCAAAATTTGTTGGTTACTTCTTCCCCTATAGTTATATTTTGGCTATTGATGAGTTATAGTTTACGGAGATGGTTTCATTGGTAATATTGGTTGTTTTTGCTCCCCGAGTTAGACTTTATACCCTCACATATCCAGAATATTCCTTACCCCTTGTTTATACCCGACCAACATTACAAGCCTATATAAAGACCTTTTTTTATCATCGTGCAATGTGTGTATAACAATAGGTTGAAAATAGTCGTTTATCAAGGGCCAAAGAGTATATGCGCATTTCGAACCGACTCCGGCGTAGGTTGAGTGTTTAAGAGAACCTTCAAACACACTAGTGTTGTGAGTTGGGAGGGGCTACTGCTCATTTGATAGCATGCATGTTCATAATGGAAAAGTGAGTGAACGGGTCACATTTGGTTCACTTAGCCCGCCACATAACGAGAGGAGTGATTCACTTGGTGAGGCCCAATCTTGATTTTATATGTATGCCTTGTGAGCCTTGCTTGAACTTTGTACAGGTTGATGTGTGAATGTGGAGACTAGAGATTTTGATCATGATATTTGATTGCCTTGATTTGATCCTTGGTTTTATCGTCCATCATTTTACATTGATTTGGGGGTGAGTTAATCGTTTATATCTCATTGATTCTCTTTGCTTAGGGACAAGCAAAGGTTTAGCTTGGGGGAGTTTGATATGTGCATTTTATATAGAGTTTTTACCCCCGTCCCTTAATACTTTTCTGTGTTAAATGAGCTCTTAGGAGCCATTTTTAGTACTAATTTGTGTTATGAGTGTGCCTTGAGTTTCAGGTTCGTTTAATGAGAAATTGGCCTTTTAGGGTCGTTTCGTGATGATATGGGCCACTACACGGTTCTCGGATAGGTTCGGGATGCTCATGGTCGACCCTTGGGAGCCTAGGATGTCTATGATTGAGCCCCGAGAGTTGGACTTGGCGCTATAAGTGAAGAATGGTGCATTTGGCTGATCTCCCTACGATGAGTGGGCGAATGGAGAAAATCGGGCGAGCAAAAGGAGTAATTATATGTTTCAGCACGCTCCCGATCGGGCGGGCTTCGCCCGGTGCCCATCGGGCGCCCATCCTGCAGGCATTGTGAAGATTTTCTCATCCGCCCGATTGGGCGGAATTTCGCCCGATCGACTTGTTTTCGAGCAGTTCGCCCGATCGGGTGACGACAACCTCCAGCGCTTTTTCTCTTAGTTTATTTACGGTTTTGTTTGGTTTTATGGGCAAGACTATAAATATAGCCCTTAGTCATTTTGTTTAAACATCTTATTTTCCTAGTTTTAAACACTTAGTTTTATTTTAGCACTTGTTTTCTTATTCTCTTGAATTATTATCAAACACTTAGTTTATTTTAATCAAAGTTCCAAGCTTTCATTATTCATTCTTCATTCCTTCGGGTATTAATTCTTTCTTTGCTTTATTATTCTATTTGAATTATGTTTTCAATTAATATGTTTGCTTTAGTTATTTCAATTATGCATGAGTAGTTCTATTCTAGGGTTTTGCGAAACCATGAACCAATATGAAGGGATGATTAATTATTGTTGATTGTTGGTATTAGCTGTTAATTCCTATTGATTGCTTCCATTTACTTTGCGATTAGATTTGTGCAGGTCTAATTGTATTAGTCTAGCAATATCAAGTTAAGATTCGAGATATGCAATTTGATGTTTAGGCTTGTTCCAATAGGTAGAATTGGGATTAATACGTAGCGAGAGCCCGTTAATTCTAAGTCTATGATTAGTATCAATTCGAGAGAGCATGCTAGTCTAATTAACTGTTTTATTGATTATTAATATTGTTTATCATCCTGGATTGTTGTTCATTGGTGAACCTATGCCCTGGACCTTTTAATATCTGATTTATTCCGCTTTTATTATTGTTTTAGTTCTAATACAAATCAATCCATATCCTT
This sequence comes from Spinacia oleracea, assembly GCF_020520425.1. Taxonomy (NCBI): domain Eukaryota; kingdom Viridiplantae; phylum Streptophyta; class Magnoliopsida; order Caryophyllales; family Amaranthaceae; genus Spinacia; species Spinacia oleracea. The sequence continues at coordinate 102,549,700 of NC_079490.1, read as the reverse complement.
GTTTCCCAATAGTCTAGACCTTATATTTAGTAGTAGAGAGAACGTTGTTTCCCTGTGGATTCGATCCTGACTTCCCTTGTTATTTAGCTAGTGATTTTAGGTTTATCTTTGACTAGGTGATACGACTTTAGGTTGTCAGTAATTAACGTTAATTATTATGCAAGAAATTAATTACCCATTCTTATTTCTTAATCGTTATTAATTATTTTACATTTATATATATGACTCATCAGTTAGTAGTGCTTCAAGCTGACTACAACATACGAATGCTGGAAAAAAAAGTTGAAATCCATGCTAAGCCAAGTGAGCAACAATTATAATTCCCTTCAAATACATCCAAATAATAATGATTCCAAAATTAAGAAAATATAATTTTATTATTTATGCAGTACTTGAATTATGAGCAGGTAAAACATACGAAGTATTATATAAATTAAATTAAATTAAATTAAATGTACCAATACCTATTAATGTGAGGTAAATTGAACAATGTTATTGATTAAGAAAAAGATTAGATATTCTATTGAACTTAAGATCAAAAGGACTACTACAAATCTCTTCTATTAATCTTTGTAATGATAAAAGAATTAAAAAATTGGTTAGGATCGAATAAGATATGCTATTTATCCCGTAACATTTTATGAGAAGATATACTATATACTCGATATTAAGATCGAGCTAAAAGATAAAATGATACGTACGAATCTAAAAAAGTTTATTTTGATTAGAAAAATAAATGTTAAATTTGATTAGTAGTAAAGAGCCGTGCATCGCAATCTATTACCTCTCCTAAGGGTTACCATTACCATCATTTGTTACCTATCCAACCCTATGGTAACAAAATTGCTACCCCTCAACAGCTCAACCCCCAATCTGTTACAAGTGAAACAACTAGTATTAGTCCCTCTTCACATCAAATCCCGGCTGAATTGAAGTTACTAACTAATATTGGTCTCTCAATTGGATGACTTGCAAAGTTGTAAGTTGTGCACAGGAAACCAAAGAAATGAAAGAAAAACCACTCCTTGGAAATATATGAACCAGGCAATCAAACAAGTGCTTTGCTTCATCACATATAAGATATTCTCAAAAGTTTTACTGGTACAACAGCTGCAAGAAAACAAACAGCTTCTGAAAATTCCTCAAATTTCAAGACAATGCTTCAGGAAGCACTAAATGACTAACTAAAACAACACAAAAAGATAAAGAACGCCAGTTTATCAATTGGTCAGTTCCATAATAGCAGAAACAATATCTCCATCTGCAGCCTTGAGAGCCTTGACTGCCTTGCCCCTTGGAACTCCGGCTTGTGTCATAACCAACTCAATATCCTTAGGCTCCACTCCGGTCTCATCAACATCCTCGTCATCCTGAGCCATTGAAGAGGATTCAGGCTTGGAGATAACATTGGTCAAGTCCGGAGCCTTGAACTGCTCTGCCGCTTGAGTTTGAAGTTGTGAGCTCAAATCTTCAATCTTTGCTTCACCAAAGATAACATATGTATCTGATGTTGGGCTCTTGAACACATCAGGCTTTGAGATGACAAACAAAATCTGATTCCATACAGAGATATCATAATTAGAAAAAGGTAACCAACACAATTGAAAATGACTACAACAAATGCAAAGAAACTAACGTTCTTGCTCTTCTTCACAGTGACTCTGCTCACACCAGTGATAGGCTTCATCCCCAACTTCAACATAGCTTTTCGGCTCTTCTTTTCACTTCTGCTTTGTTTTGACCTACCGCTAGCATCAAGTACCCCTATAAACCAACAAACAAAACTCATCAACTTATTACTAACCAACAACATATGAAGCAAACTCTACCTGAGATGGTCTCAAGCACTGACATAGACCCACCTCCCCAAGCCACAGTTCATACAGAGTATTCAATTATAATGCCAATTAGCAGTTCAAAGAACACACACTGCTTATAAAATGATTAAATTTACAATTCTGGATGACACTATAAATCATTACATGAAAATATCTCACGGTTGAATAACAAAAGACTGTTCCACAAAATTTAATCAATCAAGTTGGTAATAAAAATTCATATAAAATGCACTTCACATCGTACAAAATCAATCAACATAAACTGATAGGAAACCAAAGAAACTACAAAACCAAAATATGGCAGGCCTAAAAGGCGCTGCTACTGAACTTAAGTGGAAGACAAAAACTCATATTTGCAGCAACATTAGAAACAATCAATTCCGTTTCACATACCTTCACCATCATCATCCTTGTCATCATCGTCATCCTCGTCGTCATCATCATCATCCTCGTCATCCTCAACAACGGGTTCATCCTGCGAGACAAAGCAGATTATGTAACAATCATCAATTCATCATTCACCACTAAAGAGTAACAAAAACATTACAGAAATTAATAAATGCCAGATACAAACATCTTGCATGAGTTACACAAACATCTTCCAAGTCACTTCTATACTCACAAGATCCTTTGTACATATTAACACCCCACAAATTATCATCTTATCTCAGCAAACATCAACCAATTACTTTAAAGTCAGGACAAAACCCAAATCGTCAAAACTCTTGATATCCCATTTTCTGAAATTAGGAATTAAATAATAAATGGTTCCACAGACTTCCAACATGATTCAACTTATATTGTCTCTCAAACTAAAAGTAAAATCCATTCCATTTTCCCAAAAAAACGCATGCACTACATCACTTCTAAATTTACTACCTCCCTTCCAAAAAGTTTGGCATAAACGATCGGGGCATATGTAAAACTGAACATTGTATCTCACTGTAGTTGGACAAAAAACAACGCAATAAACCATCATTTCCCCCTAAACATTCATGTAAAATACTCCCTCCATCCGTTAATCAATTGTCACACCAATATTATAGTTTGAACTAATAATACGACAACTAAATTCGGATGGGGTATCACAACAAATGCGTCCAAGCAACTTTCTAAATGTTACTCATGGAAAAAAATTGAATCTTGGCCAATGAGATCTTACTTCTCCTTATCCATCCAAAACTTCATTTCATTTGAGAAAAAGAATAACATATTTCTTCAATATTAAAACATCCATTAATCCTAACCCAAATCATGACAAAATAAAAGCTAAGATCCAACCAAAACACAACTAAACTAAAACAAACAATATACCAATTGAAACAAACAAAATTTTGAAAGTAAGAGAATAAATCCCAAACATTTAACAAAGATTAAATCCAAATTAGAATACAATAGCAAATGAAACCCAGAAATGGGATTGCAAACTTATAAATCAGATTCAATAAAAACTTAGAGATAAAATGAATATGTATATAATCCATAAATAGAGAGAGTGAGGAGGTATATACATCGATTTTCTGTTGTTCGAGGGCAGCGAGAAGCTCTTCTTGAGTTTGAGCAGTCATGGCGGTTGATACAACGGTGGAGGGAGGAGAGAGAAAGAATGAGAAGAGATGGGAATCGCAAAAACCCTAAAACCCCGAAAATGAAAGCAAAGTGAGAGTCGACAGAAGGCCAAATAGTCAGTCCTTAGCATTTTATACCCGTGGCTCGGCTCAGCTCTCTCCGTCTTTTGTTTTCCTTTTTTTTTTTTTTTTGACGGGGCTCTCTCCCTCTTATTTACAAAGTTCATTAGGTATCCTAAAATGCGAATAAAAAGCACTTAAAAAGCACTTCGTAGAGCTGTTAAAAATTGACGCGATCTGAATCGACCGTATCTGTAGCCGATCGAAACTCGAAAATATTGTTAAAATAGTAAACCCGTAACACAACCCAATAACACCGTAATAGATTTTGAACTGGTATTGTATGATCCAAGCCCGAACCTGACACCCGACCTGAAGATGACCGATAAAACGAATTAACCCAACCCAACATTGATCCAAACCCGATTCAACCCCCGACCCGATGTCAACTCAAAACCGATTGTAACTCGATGAAACTTGTTATTGACCCGATCAAATAGTAACTTCAACCATAAGTCTATACTATTAATTTTATTACTTGTTCCAGAAAAATGGAAACTTACATCTAAATGTTATTATTTAAATAAACAAAATCTAACTGCTAGAAACCCGTGCCGAGAGTGAACTCGATGTAGACGACTACGTTTGACCTTTGGCCAGAAGCGGTAAGTTCAATGATGAAACCCAACACTACTTGTCAACGTTTTCCTAAGTAAGCAACGAACATCCACGACTGACTGAAGCGACCCCAGAATCTGCATTTATATTTTTAGCAACTTCCATTTGTAGTAAATGTCGTGTTAAACATCTACCAAGTATATCAACCGCAAAAGATATATATTCAAGGAGATTACGTTGCATTAGAATTAATCCCTTGGAAAAGATAAGAGTTGCACTCCAACTAATATCATAGAAGAGATAAACTCGTGAAAGAGATAAAATTCGGAAAAAACCGAAAGAATCCAGAAAAACGCGTGAATAGAATTTACTAGCGTTGATACTTCTAGCGCATGGCACACACGCACCCTTGATTTCTAGCACACCAACCCTGGCACCACTCTTTTGAGGCGCTACAGTTTGGTTCTCACCCAATCACAACAAAGATATAATTCTAGAATAAGCTGTCACTGACTCAGATCCTAACACATCTGACATATCCTTACCAGCGTTGTTAATTTCCAGCGATGGTCAGGCTAGCGCTAGAAATTTCTTGCGTTGGATATGCAGTTTCAATCATGTTCAATCTCTTCAAACGTCTATCTTTATTGGACCCGTTGCACTATAAATGCATGCCTCTAGATTCAGAAATCGGTACCAAATCCCATAGAATTCCTAATATTGAACTTGAGTATTAACCGAAGTTTAAACCCGTCCCTGCATTCATAATAGCCTTTCCCGTATTAACTCTTGTTATGCCTTTATCCGTATAAACACTTAGAATCATCTCATTCACTGTTATAGCCAATTCTTTAGCCTAAATTGAGGAATCTAAGGGGAAACTCTTGAGGAAACGCACCAGAAATCAGGAGCGCGCAGTCATTCAGTTGTCAGGAAGTTCTAAGCAGAAATTGAAATCTAGCAAGGACAAGTGGTATGTGTTCCTGAGAACCGCAATATAGCCTAAGCTATATTGTATCCTGCAAATATACATTTTTTTACTACTTTCATCACCATTTTAACTCTGTTCACATAATCTTTTGTATTACTCACGCCTATTAAGATAATTCTTGGGCAAACCGGTATTGTTAAGCACCTTTAATCAACCTAAATCACTATTTTGACGACTTTTAGTTAATTACTTGTGCATCAAAATCATCTCAGATTTGTAATGTAGCCTAACACATGTCCTTTCTTCTTTGCATTGAACTAATAAGGACCGCCGTATGGGCTAATGTCGGGCACTCCCCGTATTAGTAAATATCCCCTGAATCTTCAATCCCTACTCTAAGGATGTACATGGAGAGATTTCCACATCAAGGATCACAAGGGAACCTAAGGTCGTGTGGTCAAATACGTTCGCATGGGTTTTGACTATGACTTCGTATCACAATAACCAGATTTTGTTAGTTTTCCTCAATATCGTTGAAAACTGAATGGCCACTCCACGATCTAGTAAAAAGGAGACTATAGCTCACAGTTAGTCCCCCCTTACTGTAGACACCTACTTTTGTCCCCATTCCCCAAAGGGAAGGTTCGATGATCAAAGCATAAATCTCCACTTGACAACGCATCTCCTATAAAATAACGAATCTCGATCACCCCTTTTCATTTCACACGAAACCTGCTATTTATGGAAACCTGCTAAAAATAGTAACTGCCGTAATGGGTAGTTGTTAAAAGTGGCAAGTCATAAAAGATAGAAACCTGTCAGAATTAGGTGTTGCACTCCAACATAAATCCTAAATGAGATAGAGATTATGAGAGAATCCTATTCCTAATATGATTCGAAAATAAGAGTCACGTATTAATTAAAATCCTAACGAGCCTAGAGTTCGTAACGGGCCCAGATGCATTCCGTCACAAGGTTAATACGCACTAAAAGACTCGATTAAGTCTCAAACACTCCGGATTCTAGGAATCCGAATCTGACTAAGAAAACAGCCCAGATCCTATTTTCAACGCCTGGCTCTGGGCGCCGAAATCTTCGGCGCCCAGGCCTGGGCGCTGAAATTACCTGGGACGTATTCTTTCCTATTTCCTCGTGGATTAGAGCTCTACAATTCTATCTTTCCACGAACTCTTTCCTATAAATATAGCCCAAGTTCGACGTGAAAAGAGAACACACAATTATTATTGTGAGTATTGACTCTAAACCCCTAAGCCTAAGCTTCACGCTGCGAAACTGATCACGCGTTCTGTCGCAATCGATCCATAAATCGAACAGAACGTATCCTGTCCCATAATTTGAGATTCGTTAAATAAAAGGAGAAATAGCAAAGTCAAAGTGGTTAGTTTTCTGAGAACCGTGACGCACCTCTCAAGGGTGCGTCGTAATGTGTCCATTTTCTATGATTTAATTGCTTTCCTCGCCCTTTTATGAACTGTTAAACTAACTAAATCTGATTGTTCGATCACGCCTAATAAATATGATATTTTTGGGAAATTGGATTATCATGCTAGGTCCCTTAATACAATCTAAATCAGATAATCGCACTCGATCTAGTACTATATGTTGCACATTGTTAAAATCAACTCAGATTAGTTTAATAGTTAACACATGTCCCTTCAATTATTTATGCTGAGCTAGTAAGGATATCCTGCCTCTGGAGTTATCGAAGAGCGAGTACTCCTCTCGGTAGTTACAGTCCCCCGAACCCTCAATCTCTACCTTGCGGGTGTATGTTGAGAGATCCCCACACCAGGGATCACAAGGGAACCTACGGCCGTCGTGGTCAAACATAATTGCACTCCCTTTATGTCACGATAACCGGGTTTTGTCAGTTTTTCTCATTGTCGTTAAAAACTGAATGGCGACTCCTATATTACTAGTCATTTGGGTGTAAACTCACAGGAAATCCAATTACACTTGATTTGACAAAAACAAACGTCACACCCACGAGGGACAAGGTCACGCATTAGCCTCGTGCTTTTTCGACCTCCTCATAGTGGGGACTCCACTGGGGATAGTGAAGGAAATACTCGTGCTTGTAGGTAATCAAAATAGCCGAAGGGTGAAACGATCCTACCCCGCGTTTATTTCCCCATCAAGTTGGGACGACCTGAAAATCAGCATATTAATGTGAACGGACAGAACCGCATAACGAATCTTGGCTCCCTTGGTGTTTCATCTCGGGAGTTGGGACTAAGGATACCCATCGCCAACCGGGGGGTGCATACGCTTCGAATGTTGTCCACTCGGCACTTTCGCTAGTAGTACACCCGTCCCAAACCCAATCGCTCGCCCATTAGGTCCCTCTCATTGGTGCATGCCCCCTTGGCTTACATCGTGATTGGCCTCTTGGGCGAAATTCGTCTGTTGAAGACACTACCTCGACCGGGGCATGTGTTGGATCTGCGATAGAAGCGGTACCAAGCCAGGCGCAAATAACTACCCATAGAAGCCTATCATAAACTACATGACATATTATTATTGCCTCATGATAGAATGTTAGTTATGTGTAGCGAAATATGTGATTGTGTGTGACAAACAATGTTAGCAAACCAACGACCTTAAAAAATTGCCCAAACATTCATAAACCAATTTGTCAAAGAGTTATACCGAAATACGTGTTCCGCAATCCCGAACGATCGCCACAAAAATAAGCGACGCTCGGGATGGCCTGTAACGAATCCCACAAACGCTGCACAACGCGTAAAGGACGTTATTGGGCAAGCACGCAAAATCGAAGTCGCATAAACAAAAGTAGACGCAAACAGAAAACGAGAACCAGCCAGGGACGCATTTTCAACGCCCCTGGCTGGGCGCCAGAATTTCTCACGCCCTACGCTGGGCGCTGAAGTTGCTGCTTGGCCTTCTGGTCAGGCGCAGCAGCCTCGGTGCCCGCGCAAAAGGATAATACGTAGCACAAAAAAAACGTTCGTAAAAAAAATTGCTACGAGAGCGTAAGAAGAAGCACTCGATTCTAGAAGCGACTTAAAAAAAATAAATAAATAAATAACTCTTTGTGTCGTTGTTAGGCCTCCTACGACGACGATGCTCGGCACCGAAACCGAACATGCTAATAACTATGAATGTCACACGGGCAAGTGTTTCGAAAATCCAAAGAATGACCAAAAGAAAGAACTAAAAGTGTACCAACAAAAGAAAGAGCGAAAAACCAATAGAGAGAGTCAAAGTCTAGACTAAGTAATGCTTGAAACTTTGGGGCCTAAACTTTAGCTTATCTTATGCATAGGACTGGTCCTGCCACTTGGTGCCGAAAACGAAGCCTTAGCGGCTGCACAAGCCAAAAATGACCTCGATAACGAGAAGAGGATTGAAAAAATGGTCCTACAGCAAACCATGGGGAGCAAGTACTTCTCCCTCGATCCTGAACCTTTTCCTGGCAAACTACCAGAAAATTTTAGTTCATCTGACTTACCAAAGTTTAAAGCCACGGACAATCCCCGTGATCATCTATTGAGCTTTGTGAATGCCATGAACTTGAAAGGCGTGGACAAGTCCATGTATTTACCTGCCTTTCCTTTGTCCTTGGAACCTGTGCCGCTTAAATGGTACTATCACCAGGACCCTAAGCTCTTCCCCACTTGGGAAGACTTTGTCAATGTCTTCATCAAGCAATACTCGTCGAACATGGATTTTCAAGTCACCATGCGCGAGCTGGAAGTTCTCTTCCAAAAGAAAAATGAGGGTTTCACAACCTACTTTGCTAGATGGAGGGACCAGGCGGCCCAACTAATCAATAGGCCTCCCGAAACAGAATTGGTCCAAAAATTCATTGACAACCTGGACCCGGCTTACAGACAACACCTTAGGTACCTGGGACTTGACACTTTCAAAAGAGTTTATGATGTGGGAATAAAGATCTAGGATGATCTCGCAAAAATAATACAAAGTAAACCCGCATACAAAAGCAACACCTACAACAGGGGCAACACATCCCAAGCCCAAGAAGTCCATGCCGTAGAGGAGACTCCCGCCCGAAGAAGCCCTGGAAGATGGGTCCGAGACCGAAAGTTTGCCCCACTCGGGTCGACTTTGGTGCAAGCCTTCGAAAGACTAACCAATCAAGGAAAGTTGAGACCTATAGGCCCCACCCGTGACCCTCCTGTCAAGAGCAAATATTGGGTCGAAGGTACTTATTGCAAGTTCCATCAAGGAAATGGGCATGACACCGAAAACTGCTGGAACCTAAAAAATACAATCCAGGACATGATAGAGGATGAAGTGATACCTCTCCCTAACGTTGGCGAACCCAACAACAACAAGAGCCCACTCGGCTCTTGTCACATCTCTCTCGACCAACCAGAAAATGAGAACTTCGACCCTACGGTGTACATTACGCCTCAAGGTGCACCACTCGCTGTGGTCCCTATGGATCGAATCGAGAGAGAAGTGTGCGGTGTGTGGGATGATGATGCTGAAGATATTTACCTATCTCAAGTCTCGGGCCAGGACCTCTTTACTGAGACTTGGCCCGGGTATGCTCACATTGACACCACCCCTCAGGAGCCCGAGGTCGACAACCTCACTCGATCCGGAAGGATATACCAACCGGATATTCGCCCACCTCCTATGGACGATATCCTAGTTAGGCAAACTCCTGAGAATGGACGGCACGCCACCGTCGCAGAAGTCATTGAAAATCCTCTCTTGAAACAACTAAAAAGAACCAAAGCCAAAATTACCATCTGGGATCTCATGTGTACTTCAAAGGGACATCGCGAAAAGCTTATTCGCTCACTCGACCTCATCTCAGTACCTACAGATATCACACCTGACTCATTGGTTAACCACGTCACGAGAGATGCCGGAGAAAAGGCCATAGTTTTCACTGACAAAGACTTGCCCAAAGAGGGGGGTGCTCACAATAGGCCCTCTATCTAGTAGTTGGATGCAAAGGACAAAACATTCCCCTAGCGCTCGTAGATAACGGTTCGGCGGTTAATGTTTGCCCATTGCGAACCGCCCATTGCTTGGTGCTAGGAAACGATGACTTCCAAACCTCCACGCAAGGGGTACGAGCTTATGATAACTCCCGAAGGCCTGTGTTGGGAAAAATCAACCTTACCATACAAACCGGGCCTGTGGCACGCACCACGGAGTTTCAAATAATCGACATCAAGCCCACTTTCAACCTCCTCTTGGGGCGACCTTGGCTCCATGACTTAGGAGGTGTGGCTTCTACCTTGCACCAAATGGTTTAACTTAACCATAACGGGGTAATACTAGAAATCCGCGCCCCTCCTCTCGACGTCAGTTGTACTATGGTTGGAACGGCCGAAACTGCAGACGACCTTTACGGGTTTCAAATGGAAGAAGCAACCCAGTTCATCGAAGATTATGATCCAGCATTCCTAGACCCGCACGCATCCCGAGTCATCCCTAGAATGCTGTTAGCTCAAGGTTATTTCCCTGGAACCCCATTGGGCATAAGGAAGAAGGAATGCACATTCCATCCTTTACCCAACAAATCTACTCCCTTTGGCTTAGGCTATGAACCAACGGAGGAAGATATTGCTGACCGCCTATCTGGGCTACGCCTTAACAAGGCCAAACAAACCACCCTCCTTCCCCCGTATCAAAGAACCCTTAACGGGATGTTCGTTCGAGAAGGAGAAGGACACCCATGCTGTGATTTCCCTGAACCCTTCGTTCAGGATGGCTTGCTAAAACCAGGATTTGAAATCTTCCATGACTGCCACACCTTGGATGAGGCACCCCACCTCACCAAGACTAAAACAGCTGAAATATTGGACAACCAAGCTTTATGGACATTGTTTAACGAATCGAGGCCTATGGAGGACGAGACTGTGATGACTACCCTAGCTCTACAAGATGAAGGTTTCGATCCAACCCGGTTAATCGCTCCTGCATCAACACTAGAAGAGATCGAGAACGGATGGGTGAAGACATATCAGTGGGTCAATGCAAAAGGAATAGAATTCAAGATGAGTACCGGTGAAGGACCAAAGTTTTACGAGACTAAACCCAAGGCTTGAGCCACATAGAGCACCTTAGTAAAAGCGCCTAGTAGTTCTTTAGATTGGTAGAAAAAAATAATAAAGACTTTAGATGGTCCTAAGACCCCTTAGAACATAGGTCAATTTTATTTCAGTGTGTTTCCCTTACTTTCCAAATTAATAAAGGCGTAATATTTCTCATAAAATTTTATTCTAACACTAAGTAAGCACCAAATGCACTTGCAAAATACAAAAATAAAGAGGCGGCCCACTCTAGGCCCAATAAACGAGACCCACTCGGTCTTGAAATCGTGCCATGGGAACCAATTCCCGAAATCCACAAAATAAACCGTACCATCCCCTTCATATCCCCAAAACATAAAAGTCAACCAGTGTCATCATAAAAGTCAATCCATGCAACCCAAAGAAATCAAAGGAAATCAAAATCCAAAACAAATGCAAATGTTGCTTAAAAGGGAATTAATAAAATGTAACCCCACCATACCCTTCAAAAACGACACGCACCTCAAACCCACCCAAAAGCCTACACAAAGATCTTCATAAATCCCGCACCCTAACTCCATTTTCAAAGCCGTTTCGAGTCACGAATAGAAAAAATTAATCCGGACAAAAATGTGTCTCACGCTAACAGTCAAAAAGCCTCCGAAATAGCCTCAAAATCAATTTTTATACAAGTAAAAAGCAAAGCACTAAAACGAAGAAAAATAAATAAATGCAAGAACACGTGAAGCAAAGCGTCAAAAACGACCGCCAGAAATCATTTTCAGCGCCCAGGGCTGGGCGCCGAAATCTTTGACGCCCCAGCCCGGGCGTTGAATCTCTCTGCCTGCCTAAATTTTTTAGAAGTGTTCGTCATTTTATCCGCACATAACGGAAAAATAACGAACACTTGGGGGGTACAGCACGTATCCAAATAGGCTCACCAAAAAATATAGATATACAAAAAATAGTCGAATTTCATTTTTTACGCGACTTACGGCAAAAAAACGGCAGACGAAAATAATGATAATACTTCACTCATTTGACCGGTTAAGTAATCTGCTTCCACCTCAGGGCATATCTATCAAAATCCGGCATCTTAGAATTTATTCTAGCTAGAACTACGCGCGACCTGATTCTGACAAGATACGTAGGCAATCCTTACCAAGGATTCGGTCCAATAAAAAAAAACATATATAAATTGTGCAAAAAGTGTTAGACATATAAAAATATAAAAAAGAGGAGAAACAAAAAAAAGAAAATGAAAAATAAAATACGCCTTTATTGAAAAATAATAAGAAGGAAAACAAAGTGCTAAGAAATGAAAAAACAAACACAACTGAAATTAATAAAGGGCACCTACACCCTAGCAAGAACTACAATACTCTAGTTCTTCCGGATCATCAAATAAAGTCTTGTAGAGGGCAATGTTCGCAGGATCCACCCCACAGTCTTCTGCGCTGCCCCTATATCAATCTCCATAAGAACCGGCTCCTGGACACTAACTTCCAAAGACGCCAAGGCTTCAGAAACATTCTCGGTTATAGCCCGCTCAGCCTCAAGGGCACAGGCAATGGTGGGAGAAGAATTATTATCATCAACTAGACTAGCCACTGTTTCTACAGGCGGTTGAGCCTTCCTAACCCATACATTGTTCCGGCGACGATCTCCGCGAGAGCCTGCACTTCTTTTAACAACAGCAGGCCCCTTCATGTTAGGCACCCTTTTAGGCCTAGAACTGGAACGGGGAGGAACTTCCTTTCGCTTTCGATCAGGACGAGCTTTCACAGTCTTAATGCCATGGGTGCGAGGATTGGCAGAATCATGGCCCTCATATCTGACCCGAATGCGAGGTATCAAAAGCTCAGCCGGCTCTCCATTTCGAGCCTCGGTCCTCACGGCCTTATCATCGGAGCTCATCCACAACTTGTAGTTTTCAGAAAGACCCACAAAGCCATTTGTAGCTACGGCCCAACGCGGGAGAACATCATAATACTTAGCCCACGCTTGAACCCGTGCTTGTGAAAAGGCCGCTACTTTAGGTGGTACCGTATCAGAAAAGGGGATAGTCTGCCTTAAACCGTATTGACGCATGACTCGGTAAGGGAAAATATAAATGGGCCGAGATAGCCCCAACAAGGAAACATAAACCGATACATCAGAACCCCCCGTCATAGTAGTCAAACCCCACCACGGTACCACCCACTTAATATAACAGATACCATGAGTAAAAAAGGAGGCCCACTCGGCCTCGTCCTGGCCTCGGTGCAAATATTTTCGGTTACCCAAGGCTATAGGGCGATAATGTTTAGGATCGGCAGGAGTTTCCAAAAGCCTAAGCCGTTCCACGAGCCAAATCTGCAAAAAACGGGTACGATAAAAAAAAACAATAAAAAAAAAACGGTTCCTGGGGCGCAGTTTCAACGCCCAGGACTAGGCGCCGAAAATTCTAGCGCCCAGCCCTGGGCGCTGAAACTCAGCCCCAAGGCAGGACGAATAAAAAATATATATGCGAAAAAAAACGTATACGTGCGCAAAGAAAAAAAATCGATTACCTGTAGTAATAGGGGGCTTCCCTTAAAATATTCAGATTTGGCATCCTTCTTCAGTTCATCCGCACTCAGCAAAGTCTCGGCAACAACCAACGGCATAATAGAATAACAACTTTCCATCTGGCTAATCAAGGGGATCAACCTTATGTCACCGAACTCACCATTGTTATTCGACAGCAAATAATGATTCAACAAGCAAAATACAAGGGCTCGAATATTCAATTTCTGTTCGGTCATATTTTTACTAGGCCTAAAGTGATGTTTTACAAGTTTTGCCAAATTAACCTCATCACCTACAACAATTTCAGCAAGCATGTTAGCATCTAGTCCTAGGAAAGCCCCTATGGTTGTTTTACCCTCTTCAATAGTGCCAGGAGTGGCAGGGGTAGCATTAGTAGGACAACCAAGGATCGCAGCGAATTCATCTGGCAAAGGACATATTTCGTTGCCCCAAAAGACAAAAACATGATGATCGGAATCCCAAAAGCTTAGGGCTGCATGCAGAAAATTATAGTCAATATTAATTTGTTGTAAGCCTAAAAGTGCCTCTAAGTGGTATTCTTTTAACAAAGCCTTTTCTGTAGGAGTAAGGGCCCGTAGCCAACGCCTAACAGCCCGTTGGAGTGAGAAAGTAGGAATCGACATGACGAAAGCAAGGAGTAACTAAAACACAACAAAGAAAGAAGGAAATTAAGAGTGATGGAAAATAGGGACGTATCTAGCCCCTATATATATCTGAACGCATCAAGTGACATCCTGATCTCATTCGGAAACGCGTTAAGAAATCCGAAAGTCAAAATTCGCCAGGAAAGGACTTTCAGCGCCCGAAGTTGGGCGCCGAAATAATTAACGCCCAGCCTTGGGCGCCGAAAATGCAGCCCAAGGCCCAGATTTCACAAAACGCGGAACAGGAAAGGACTTAAAACCGTGTTGCTAGACACGAGGCCCTATTGCAATTAAGATCAAGCCCAAAAGCACCTTTAAGCTCCCAAATAGCAAAAATGAATGGTAAAACTTGGTCGAAACTTAGACTTGTCTCAAGGAACATATATGTACACTTTTCAAAACAAATATGAAATATCAAGGTCATTCTTCGAAACACCAAAAAATGTTGTTAAGTCGTTGGTTTCTCAAATAAAAAATGTTTGTCTGTCAAAAGATTAATCCGGGCCAAGCTAAACCGGATGATATTAAACCTTGTCGCCCGAAGACTGAAGTCGCACCCCATGACTTCGCCAAAATAGCACACCACTATGAAAGGTCGCTCGCACATACGAGCACGACCCCAAACATGATTTAAAGATGTTATGAAATATACGAAAAATGACCAACCAAGCCCGAGTGCTTGGGGGCTCGCGAAAAGTATACTCCAACAAAGAGTGCGCAATCGAAATCACATTCCCGGACTACGCTATACGCCGTCCCATGTTTGGATGATCTCAAAAGAACAGGTTCAACCTCAGAAAAGGGTCGTCATTGACACTTGTACATGGTCCTCTGATCAAAGACCAAGTAGTGGCAAAAATCGAGCCGTAAAGACTAGCTCAAAACCACGAAAGTAGACGGTCGCAAGACAAAGGTCCGTCTAAACTCGTTGTCAACCCACGTTCAGGTCACAACTAAATTCGAGCATCCCTCGAAAGAATTCGCTCTTGCAAGAATGAACAAAAGAAATTCTCAAAAAAGAAATCACGATGAAAAAATAGGAAACTTACCCATCTCAGTTGGCAAGATCACGTCACGAACCACGCGAGTTCCAAAACGAAAAACGAATTCAGGGACGCCCACCCTCAGCGGGTGGGGTCTGCGTCACTAGCCGCGTAGATCCTCAGTTTTCGAAAAATAGAGTCTTCAAAAAAAAAAAAAAAAAAACAAAATGAAACAGGCTCGCCATCTTCAGCCGGCGGGGTCTACGGCCCAAACCATGTAGGTCCTTATTTTCAAAAAATAAACACAAAACAAATTTCAAAATAGATTCGTCCACATCTATCGGACGGGGTGTCCACCCTTAGCGGACAGGTTCGCCATCTTTAGCCGGCGGGGTCTACGTCACAAACCGCGTAGGTCCTTATTTTCAAATTTCAAAAATAGATTCGTCCACTTCTATCGGACGGGGTGTCCACCTTTAGCGGACAGGCTCGCCATCTTTAGCCGTCGGGGTCTGCGTCACTAACCGCGCAGGTCCTTAGTCGCTGCAGCGATAACTTTTTCTGGTTTTCCGTTTTTCCAAAAAAGAACGATGTGAGTAGCTTTCCCTTTTTCCAAAGATTGGTTTTCCGTTTTTTCCAAAAAAGAACGATGTGCTGGATTTTCCTTCATTTTACGTCCCATAAAACACAAGGGGTTTTTTCTCCTTTAGCTAACCCTGAAAATGAGAATCTTTAAAAACATTTTGACCTCGTGATTGGGCTTGGCCAGGCCCAATTACACTTTATAGCTTTGATTTCGAAAACATCTGTAGCTACTCCCAATAACAAATACGCACCTTTAGATCCTTCCAATGACATAGTGAGGAAGTTTCTATACTATCCGTTGACAAATCCCAAATGACACGTGAGGGATATGTCGACACTTCAAGTGATGACCCTTAAGTCAAATGTTATCACTCGGGGGCTCGTGAGACCCTCGCCAAAACAGGTCACCATGGCTTGTGCGACGCACTCCGTCTAATACTTTGACCATCGTCTTACTCCAAGACTCAGTCAAAGTGGGGGCTAACTGTAGACACCTACTTTTGTCCCCATTCCCGAAAGGGAAGGTTCGATGATGAAAGCATAAATCTCCACTTGACAACGCATCTCCTATAAAATAACGAATCTCGATCACCCCTTTTCATTTCACCCGAAACCTGCTATTTATGGAAACCTGCTAAAAATAGTAACTGCCGTAATGGGTAGTTGTTAAAAGTGGCAAGTCATAAAAGATAGAAACCTGTCAGAATTAGGTGTTGCACTCTAACATAAATCCTAAATGAGATAGAGATTATGAGAGAATCCTATTCCTAATATGATTCGAAAATAAGAGTCACGTATTAATTAAAATCCTAACGAGCCTAGAGTTCGTAACGGGCCCAGATGCATTCCGTCACAAGGTTAATACGCACTAAAAGACTCGATGAAGTCTCAAACACTCCGGATTCTAGGAATCCGAATCTGACTAAGAAAACAGCCCAGATCCTATTTTCAACGCCTGGCTCTGGGCGCCGAAATCTTCGGCGCCCAGGCCTGGGCGCTGAAATTACCTGGGACGTATTCTTTCCTAATTCCTCATGGATTAGAGCTCTACAATTCTATCTTTCCACGGACTATTTCCTATAAATATAGCCCAAGTTCGACGTGAAAAGAGAACACACAATTATTATTGTGAGTATTGACTATAAACCCCTAAGCCTAAGCTTCACGCTGCGAAACTGATCACGCGTTCTGTCGCAATCGATCCATAAATCGAACAGAACGTATCCTGTCCCATAATTTGAGATTCGTTAAATAAAAGGAGAAATAGAAAAGTCAAAGTGGTTAGTTTTCTGAGAACCGTGACGCACCTCTCAAGGGTGCGTCGTAATGTGTCCCTTTTCTATGATTTAATTGATTTCCTCGCCCTTTTATGAACTGTTAAACTAACTAAATCTGATTGTTCGATCACGCCTAATAAATATGATATTTTTGGGAAATTGGATTATCATGCTAGGTCCCTTAGTACAATCTAAATCAGATAATCGCGCTCGATCTAGTACTATATGTTGCATATTGTTAAAATCAACTCAGATTAGTTTAATAGTTAACACATGTCCCTTCAATTATTTATGCTGAGCTAGTAAGGATATCCTGCCTCTGGAGTTATCGAAGAGCGAGTACTCCTCTCGGTAGTTACAGTCCCCCAAACCCTCAATCTCTACCTTGCGGGTGTATGTTGAGAGATCCCCACACCAGGGATCACAAGGGAACCTACGGCCGTCGTGGTCAAACATACTTGCACTCCCTTTATGTCACGATAATCGGGTTTTGTCAGTTTTTCTCATTGTCGTTAAAAACTGAATGGCGACTCCTATATTACTAGTCAATTGGGTGTAAACTCACAGGAAATCCAATTACACTTGATTTGACAAAAAGAAACGTCACACCCACGAGGGACAAGGTCACGCATTAGCCTCGTGCTTTTTCGACCCCCTCACACTTACTTAATATGATTGCCACATCCGCGAGGGTAGTCGTTCAAGCTATTTCTTCGCAAACACTGGTCTTTTCGACTCCATGATGAACCAGGTAACCAGAGACATAGAAGATTAGGAAATAATCTTCACTAAACTTGACTTACCCAAAGAAGGAAGTGCCCACAATAAGGCACTCGATCTAGTGATCGGATGCAAAGGCCAAAACATCCCACTAGGGTTGTTAGACAATGGGTCAACTATGAATGTTTTCTCCATTGCGTACAACTCGATTCTTGGGCCTGAAAGACACTGAATTTCAACCTTCTACCCAAGGAATAAGGGCCTACGACAACTCCTGAAGAACAGTGCACGACAAAGTCAAACATACCAACCAAAATGGACCTGCAGCACTGATATGTTCATATTTTATAGTGTTTTTACCCCCGTCCCGTATGTACTTTTGATCTTAATTGCGCTCTTTAGAGCGATTTTTAGTACTAATGTACTCCTTTTAGTGTGTTTGTAGTTTCAGGTTAATCATTGTAGGAATTAGCATACTTGTGTGCATTTCCTACTCATTCAAATCACTACAAGAGATTATGTACTTTAGAGAGCACGAACTTTGAGTTGGAAGAGTTTTGAAGCAAAGCGAATAAAGAAAGAAGTAGAAAAGTTACTATAGTCCACTATTTTAATCATAACTCAAGTTATACAAATTCAAATGAAGTGATTCTAATTAGCTTGGATTTTAAACTTCAAGATCTTTCCAAAGAGTGATCACTCGCCTAATTTCGACGAATAACGAAGGATATATAACATTTTGAAGATAGGGGATTGTGCAGTTTGCGCGCGCCCGATCGCGCGAATGGCTGCCCGTCAGATGGGCGCCCAATCGGGCGGTTGGCTGTCCGTCGGGCGAGTTGCGAGCTGTTCGCCCGATCGGGCGGCCCAATGTCCGATCGGGCGGCCCAATGCCCGATCGGGCGACGACAACCTCTGGGGCGCGTTTTAGCTTTAATTTCCGTTTTTTTATTTGCTTTCTTTGGCAAGACTATAAATACTAAGCCCTTAGTTAATTGTAAACATCTTATTTTCTAGTATTGAGTACTTAGTTTAGTTTTGCACTTCGTTATTCTCTTAAATTATCAAACACTTAGATTTATTTTCAATTTAAAGTTCCAATATTTTAGTTTTTCACTCGTTCTTCGTTTAGGTAATAATTCAATTCTTAACTTGTTTATTCAATTTCAATTCATTTACTTGTTTTATTAATTGCTTCAAATTATGTTTCCATTGATTAATATTGTTTTGCTTATTTCAAATATGTGTTAGTACTTCTATTCTAGGGTTTTGGGAATCCATGAACTAATATGAAGGGATTATTAAATGTTATTGATTGTTGGTATTGTTGGTTAATTCCTATTGATTGATTTCATTTACTATGCGACTGGATTTGCGAAGGTTTAATTGTATTATTCTAGCAATATCAAGTTAAGATTCGAGATATGCAATTTGATGTTTAGGATTGTTTCAATAGGTAGAATTGGGATTAATACATAGCGAGAGCCTGTTAATTCCAAGACTATGATTAGTATCGATTCGAGAGAGCATACTAGTCTGATTAATTGATTTATTTATTATTAGTATTGATTATCATCCTGGATTATTTTTCATTGGTGAACCTATTCCCTAAACCTTTTATTACCTAATTTATTCCTATTTAATTATTGTCGTAGTTTAGTATTCAAACCAAACCAATTTTCCTGTTTCCCAATAGTCTAGACCTTGTTTTTAATAGTAGAAAGAACGATGTTTCCATGTGGATACGATCCTGACTTTCCTTGCTATCTTGTTAGTGGAATTAGGTTTATATTTGATTAGGTGATACAACTTTAGCCTGTCAAATTTTGGCGGCGTTGCTGGGGAAACGGTTTAATTTTGTGCTATTAATTTTGTGGTCTAGATTATTTTCTTGAGTCTCAAAGAACTTTCAGTTATTTGAGACCATGTATATATTTTCTTTAATTTAGTTTTTCGTTGAAAAAAATGGATTATTATTCTTTCCCTCAATTTTTAAATGAACCTTTTTGGGTTTATTTCGATAGACTAAATGATTTTATTGGTTACCACAATTTTAATCTTTGGGATTATTGTAGTTTTGCTTATGGTGGTTTAAATGAGTATACAAGGAATGCGATATAAATTAGATTTAATGGTGATTTTCGAGCCTTGTCTTTGGATGATATGTGGGATTACTATATGTGGTTTGCAAGGGATTCGTATGAGCGTGAAATGGCCATTCATGTTTCATGTGCTAATCCAAATTATGAGCATAATCTACATGTTTCTACCCCTCTCCCTTGAATACTTGTTTTAATGAGGTGCGTTCTAATGTTTATGATAATCATGCCTATTCTAATGACTTCTCTAACCCTTGCATGGATATAAATGTTTTGCCTCATGATTCCACTGTTGCTTCTCCCATGTCTTATTGTGAACCCTTGCCTAATCCTGTTCAACCCGAATCAGAAAGCAGAGATAACTTCTTAAGGGAATTAAGAAGTTTAAACTCTGAGATTGAGATTCAGTGTACTAGATCTCAAGAGGCTACTAATGAGATTATTAAAACTAGTAAGGCATCTCTTGAGAGATTTAGAAAAGTTCAAGAAATTATTAAAAATAATGATTCGAGTTGTGTTGGAGACGAGGGTCAATTGAGTGAACCCATAGGTAACCAAGAGTGTGAAGAACTTATAACAGAGGTTGAGGATGAGTCGGAGGATGATGATGTGACTGTTGGATCAATGGATGAAGGATTTGTTGAAGCTGAAAAGCCATATGTTATAGAGCAAGTCCATGAGAAAATTGAAGTCGATAAAACCCTTGTTGTTGTGTCAACCCCTACCCCTCATATTCCAAGTCCAAGAAGGGTTATTCTTAGCCCCGTTTACACCGTCTCACTCCTCTTCTCTTTCCTCATAAAACCTTTGCTTGAGGACCTTCCTCCTCCCCCGGAAAATCAAAAGCCCAATGACCCAATAGAGTTTGTTCCTCTTTGTGAATCTTTTGCAGGTACTTGTAGTACTTACAAAGAAGAGGTGGATGCTTTGCAGAGAGCTCTATATGGTGAAGAGTTTTTCCACCATGAATGCCAAAACATAGAGAGAACTATTTCATTGGTCATTGAGGTTGAAGAATCAATGGTCTGCAAAAACAACTTCCATAAGGAGAGTATGCCTACTTTCTCTTTTCCTTCTTTTTCCTATTCTGCTTTTATTTTTCTTTTTTTCTTTTTGTTCTTCTTCCTTTAGGCATCCCACTCCTTACTGGCATAGAGTTTTTTCGGACTTTATGAACATTTTGTTGTTGATTATCGTGCATGTCATGTTGCACGAAAGTTATGCAAGTTCGCATGACAAGATTTTGCGCTCGTTGGTTGGTTATTTACTAATCAAGGTTGAGCGGGAGTCACAAAAGAGTTGGACCCGGAGAGGTTCAACGACGATTGAGATCCTCGATCTCCACTCCTTCAAGCACTGAGGACATTGCTGAGTTCAACTCGAGGGAGGTATGTGTTATTGCTTTTTAGAGTAGTTTGTCGCTTTTAAAAAAAATATTCCAAAAATACGTGTTGATTGATGAGATTGAGACAATTAACTCCCTATGCCCCTTTGGTTCCAAACTTTTTGATAATTCAAGGTGATAAGACAAGTGAGCATTATGGATTAATTATTAATTTTTTTATGAATTATGGTTGCATTGACCCTTGATGAAGGTCAACTTTATCCCACTTGTCATATGCATATTGCTGGATTGTGGTTAGCTGTGAGGTTTTGAGCCTTAATTCTTCTTAATGCTTAATTCCTTGTGTTACATTAATCTGAGTCTTTAGTTTTTGACTGTTAGTATGCTTAACACACTTTTACTTTGCGCATGATGAAATGCCATTCTTTAGGAAGCCTCCAGACGATCATAGATACATTTGTTCCTGCTTTTTCTTTCCCATGCTTAGCCTTGACTGTTCTGTTGTTTAACTCCACAAAATAACCCTTATTAGCCCCGTTGGTTACCTATCCCAAGTTTAGCTTGGGGGAGCTATCATATGTTAGTATTGGTTCTCTTTGTTGGGATTGTTGGCTTTCTAGGCCTATGATTTTCAAGGTTGTGCACATGTGTTTTATGGGAAGTGAATTAAGAAGATGTGTAATTGCTAAGTGGCACCTAAAGCTTGTGGTTACGGGTATTTTAGTTTGTACATATTCAGTTGTTTCATTTTTGTCGATATTTCAATTCAAAAAAAGAAAAGAAAAAAAGGAGCAAATTAAAAAAAATCATAAAAAAAATGTCATTTATTTTTGTAGTTTAGAAAGACAAGGAAAAGGGTAGAAGTTGGTTCATATTTCATATTATTGGTTACTTCTTCCCTTATGGTCGTATTTTGGCTAATGACGAGTTTATAGTCTTTTGGAGATTGGTTTCATTGGTTACATTTTGCTCCCCAAGTTAGACTTTACCCTCACATATCCAAACTCTTCCTTACCCCTTATTTATATCCGGCCAACATTACAAGCTTATTAAAAGTCCTTTTTTTATCAGCGTGCAATGTGTGTACAAAAATAGGTTGAAATCAATGGTTTGTCAAGGATTAAAGAGTATATGTGCATTTTGAGTCGACTCCGGCGTAGGTTGAGTGTTTAGGAGAACCTTCAAACATAAGAGTTTTGTAAGTTGGGAGGGGCTACTACTATTTGATAGTATGCATGCTCATAATGGGAAGGTGAGTGAACGGGCAACATTTGGTTCGTTTAACCCGCCACATAACGAGAGGAGTGATTCACTTGGTGAGGCCCAATCATGATTTTATGCGTATTCCTTGTGAACCTTGTGTGAACTTTGTACAGGTTGATATGTGACCGTAAGGACTAGAGAATTCGATCACGATATATGCTTACCTTGTTTTGATCTTTCTTTCATCGTTTATCTTTTCTATTGAACTTGGGGTGAATTAATTGTGTATCTCTCATTGATGCTCTTTTCTTAAGGATAAGCAAAGGTTTAGCTTGGGGGAGTTTGATATGTTCATATTTTATAGTGTTTTTACCCCTCCCGTATGTACTTTTGGTCTTAATTGCGCTCTTTAGAGCGAATTTTAGTACTAATGTGCTCCTTGTAGATTGTTTGTAGTTTCAGGTTAATCATTGTAGGAATTAGAATATTTGTGTGCATTTCCTACTCATTTAAATCACTACAAGAGATTATGTACTTTAGAGAGCACGGACATTGAGTTGGAAGAGTTTTGAAGCAAAGCGAATAAAGAAAGAAGTAGAAAAATGACTATAGTCCACTATTTTAATCATAACTCAAGTTCTACAAATTCAAATGAAGTGATTCTAATTGGTTTGGATTCTAGACTTCAAGATCTTTCCAACAAGTGGTCACTCGTCTGATTTCGAGGAATAACGAAGAAGATATGGCGTTTTAAAGATAGGGGATTGTGCAGATTGTACGCGCGCCCGATCGGGCGAATGGCTGCCCTTCAGGCGATGGGCGCCCGATCGGGCGGTTGGCTGCCCGTCGTGCGGGTTGCGAGCTGTTCGCCCGATCTGGCGGCCCTATGCCCGATCGGGCGACGACAACCTCTGGGGCGCATTTTAGCTTTAATTTCCGTTTTTTTATTTGCTTTCTTTGGCAAGACTATAAATACTAAGCCCTTAGTTAATTGTAAACATCTTATTTTCTAGTATTGAGTACTTAGTTTAGTTTTGCACTTCGTTATTCTCTTAAATTATCAAACACTTAGATTTATTTTCAATTTAAAGTTCCAATATTTTAGTTTTTCACTCGTTCTTCGTTTAGGTAATAATTCAATTCTTAACTTGTTTATTCAATTTCAATTCATTTACTTGTTTTATTAATTTCTTCAAATTATGTTTCCATTGATTAATATTGTTTTGCTTATTTCAAATATGTGTTAGTACTTCTATTCTAGGGTTTTGGGAATCCATGAACTAATATGAAGGGATGATTAAATGTTATTGATTGTTGGTATTGTTGGTTAATTCCTATTGATTGATTTCATTTACTATGCGATTGGATTTGCGCAAGTTTAATTGTATTAGTCTAGCAATATCAAGTTAAGATTCAAGAGATGCAATTTCATGTTTAGGCTTGTTTCAATAGGTAGAATGGGATTAATACATAGCGAGAGCCTGTTAATTCCAAGACTATGATGTAGGGGAATACATTTAAACATAATAACATGTGCGGAAACAATCCCCAAAGCCAGGAAACATGTATAAAGCACATATTAAGCAAACTTACATTCGAAGCGTGTTTTCCCGAGTAATCTGTCAACGAACACGAACAAAGAACTCCACTTGTCGTTCCTCTACTTGGTTCACCGACACATTCAGATCCATCTTGATAATCGTTGCTTAGACAATCATGAAGGAAATAATGCCCTTGGTCCAAGTATGCATTCAATGTTAAGTCTAATAAATGCGGTTCAGTATTAATTAACAAGTTAATAATTCAGTGAGATCAAGTGAGCTGAATGCCTAGCTAGAGGCCGCTTCAGTTCAAGTGGAATTAATGATATTAATCCACAACTTACTCTTGACTGAACCCGTAGGGTCACACAAATAATACGTAAACGGATCAAGTATTTAATGGCATTAAATACTCCATCTATGGATATTCGGAATCGACGGATCTTGGTTTCAGTGGGAGCTGAGATCGTCACAGGCAAGAAATGAATACTCCAGAAACGATGATATTGCCGGAAACGGAAATATGGATCGTATCAGAAATATATAAATATTATCCAAGTCGTAGATGTTGCCGGAAACGGAAACATGGTACGTATCGGGAAATACTAACGGAAATAGAAATATTGCCGGAATCGGAAATATTGCCGGAAACG
Organism: Spinacia oleracea; assembly: GCF_020520425.1. Lineage (NCBI taxonomy): Eukaryota > Viridiplantae > Streptophyta > Magnoliopsida > Caryophyllales > Amaranthaceae > Spinacia > Spinacia oleracea. The sequence continues at coordinate 102,525,026 of NC_079490.1, read as the reverse complement.
GAAATATTGCCTGAATCGGAAATATTATCGGAATCGGAAAATAATTCCGGAAACGGAAATATTAAATATTTGTTCGAAACGGAAATTAATTCCGGAATCGGAAATGTTAAATATTGTTCGTATCGGAAATGAATTCCGGAATCGGAAAATTAATCGGAAGCGCGTCGTACGAATTAGCATCGGACGAGCTTGCTAGACGAAGGCCCAGCACGAAGCCAGGCCCACGTCCAGCAAGGGAAACGCGCGCCACAACACGCCAGCCCAAGGCTGCGCCAGGCCCACCGCATGGCAGGCCCAGCGCGCGCCCAAGGCTGCGGCAGTCGTGGGCTGCGATGCTCGGGCTGTGCGCGCGCGCGCATGGCGCCCCTCGTGGGCTGCTGTGCGTGCGTGGGTGTTTGTGTTCACATACGAAACCTAAAACGTACAGGATTCGTTTAATGATTAAATTCCTAATTCTATTTTGATAAATTAATTAAATAAGAGTTTTATTATGATTCTAATTTAATTAATTCGTATCCTAATAGGATTCCAATTCTCTTTCCATACCCCTATAAATATGTGGCCTGGGTTCACAATTTATAATAAGTTTTTCAAGTATTCAAAGTGAGTTTTTGAGAGAAAAATTCAGACACATTCCTTGCTCAAAAGTGCCGAAATTTTTAGTACCTTAAGGGCGATTCTAGTTGGTCAATCTTAAGGCGGATCCGGACGTGCTGTGGACTATCTACGGAGGGACGACACTTGGAGTCCTAAAGACTTGTTCTTGTTCGGTTCGGGCGCAGCTAGGGAAGGCACGCAACAAAGAGTATGCATCTAAACTATGCTATATGATTATGTGTAAATAATATGTATTCCTGGCTAAATGGTTTTTCCGCATGATTTATGAATTGTCATATGTATCATAACCTAACAGTGGTATCACGAGCCTCTTATTATTTTCATAATCTAAATTGCATGAACATGGTTAAATATTACAAATTTGCAAGAATTAAAAGGGGTGATTAATTTTCGTAATTGTTAATTAATTGCAAATTGCGTTTATTTAATTATACGTACGCAGTTTTTCGGCAGTTTCTTCGTTACTCATCCAAATCGAGTGATTTTTGTGTCAATTCCGCATGTAAAAGGCATTCTAAAATTTTGACAAAAATAGTGTTTTTCTGCCGAACCCAGAATTCTCAAATTCGAAGCCTAACTATGACTTTTCGAAGGTTTTAGTTTTTCGAATGCAAAATTTCGTAAATTTAAGATGTTAAATTAAATATTTGCGATTCTTGTTGATAAATCTTGAATTTTTGATTGACCTACTGTATATGTTTAACAAGTTTGAATGCCTAGCCTTGTTAATTATGCAATCTAATTTGTAATTATGATTAATTTGTTGAAAATTAGAATAATTTAGAATTAATTTGATTTTCATAATTAATTATAATTTAATTAGATACCTATGATTAAAAACCACCATAAAAATTGTAAATTTATGATAAATTTTAAATTTTTTATGACCTAGGCTTGAATCCATGATAATCGGAAATCAATTGAATAATAAATTTTCGATTTTTCGCCCTAAAATTATGAAATTAATATTAATTTATTAATTTATTAATTTGTCATTAATTTTAAATATAAATTTTTTTAAATTTTATGCGATTCGTTCATATAACTTGCACGCACAAAGCAATGGACGCTACGTGTTACCCTTAAAGGGTGTTGTATAGTGCGGGCATGCGACGACGAGCAAGGGAGCTCGTCGCCCATGCGGCACGTATGCAATGAGCAAGGGCATGGTGCACGAGCACAAGGCAGCAGCCCTGCCTTGTGTCGTGGGCTACGAGCAATGGAAGAATGGGCATGGGCGAAGGCAAGGCACGACAGTCGCGTGTGGGCAGCAAGCGAGCTGCGCCACAACGCGCACTGCCTCGCGCAAGCGCGCACAGCCTCGCGCGCAGCGAGCGCAAGCTCGCGTGCCACGAGTGCTGCGCCCAGCGTCGATGTCGCGTGCATCGAGCGCTGGAGCGCGCGCAGCGAGCGCTGGCGAGCGCGCGCAGCGAGCGTTGGCGAGCGCGCACAGCGAGCGATGGCTCGCGTGCATTGAGCGCTGGCGCGCGCGCAGCGAGCACCAACTCGTGCGATGGCTTGCGAAGGGTAGAAGCAGCAGCTATGCGACGAGCGCATGGGCTGCGCGCACATGGCCAGCGATGGCTGTGTGCGTGTGGCCCATGGGCGTGCGATGCGTAGGGTGTATGCGTTGCGATTAGATCGTTTTGAATGTTTAATTTGAAATTTTCAGTTTACGTAATTTTAATTAATTTTAAAATTAATAATTTGAATTATTTTCTTGGATTTTAATTTTGAATATTGTAATTATAATAAATTTTATTTATTCTAATTATTTTACTAAAATTAAAATCATGAATTAATTTAAATACGACTGAAATTAAATTAAACTTTTTGGATTCAATTATAAATTTATATGAGCTTTAAATTTTAATTAAATTTGTATGTTTCCGGTTAGACTAGAAATACATTTTTATGTTTTAAAATTAGTAAAGCATATGAATTTATTGGTTTGAGTGGGAGCCCTTTTTAGTCATAAACTCTTGATTAGGTCTACAAATCCTTAAGGTTAAAACAACTTGATTAGAATTAATAAGGACTGAATAATTGGTAGATTATTGGTGCCCTTGATTAATTGCTGCAAATGTTTACGTGATGCATAATGTGTTTTACTAACCAGCAATGTGGGCCATTCATGATAATGAATGGGTGAATGGTATATATTGTATATGTACTGTTTTGCAGGTTATGAAGTGACTAGTATGGCCCAAATAGGATAGAAAATATGGTCTGCGTACCATTAATTTGAATGTAATTGGTCTAAAGTACCAAAGTTGTTTTTCAATTCAAATATGGTCTGCGTACCATCAAATAGTTGTAATTAGTTTTAATTATAGCTTATCCTATTTGAAGAAAATGGTGCCTCCCACGGAGATTTTCGAGACGGACTTTGAAGTTAAAGCTTCAAGATGAAGTCGGGCCATACTAGATCACATTTATCTTATGCATGCTTTAAGTTATTTATTGCTTTAAATATGTCTTAATTATGCATGAGATTGTGGCTTGATTATGTTGCATGATTAAGGATTTTAGTTCACTTAAAATCTAACCAACATAGTAAGAGCCTTAAGTTCCAAACTTAAAAATTGAGTTAAAAGGTGCCATGCCAAAATATACACTTGCTTGGATATCCTTTACATCAATCTAGTAATAGTTTTCGCTCAGCGAGGTGTTACTTATTGGTCCTAAAGGGGCAAGGTACACAAATAATTGTGAGTACATGTTAGTTTTGGTGAAACTCAACGATATAAGTAAGGAGTCCTTTTATGTCGTGGCAAAATCGATAGGTTTACCTAATAAGTTCTTAGACGTACCTATCAACCAAGAATAGTTTCTAGACTATTAGCAAAAGGCTTTTGCTTACCTAAGATGTTTTAGGATTAAGTCGACAAACTGTGCTTAGTTCTTCAATGATTTTAGGATCTTGGAATCATTTTATTCACACCTGCCGGAACAATAAATTCGAATAAAATGCTAATAACTTGTTAAAATTGCATGATTGCTTTAATTTTCAAGTTATTACTCATGATAAATGTTTAGACTTTGCATGCTTCAATGTATGTCTTAATTATTGTTTATAATTAAATATCTTGCACTGCAGTAAATCCTTTTAGAAAGGTAGCAGTAAATTTCCTCGATTGGTAGTGAATCCAAGAACGATTCACGGAAATGAGAGAAAGTGAGCAATTTAAAATGTACGTTTCTTATAGCGACTTTTATGGTTGTTTTCGAACATCAAAATCGAATGGCAAACCAATTGGTGCTTGTGAATTCAAAATACATTGTAGTTTTGAGATCATAAAGCATTGAGTCTAATACGCTCAGCTTTACCAATGGTTAACAACCTAATATCTTTGTCCATTTAATTCTCGAATGAGTCTAGTCCCTAGACATTCGAATAGATCGATGCTTAGAGAACTTTAGAAGCTTCTTGTAAGATCATCTAGTTGAAACAGAATATTCAACATAAATTAAAATGGTAAAAACCTTGTTGGTGACATTGGACATGTCTAACAAAGTATAAAAGTCAACACTAAAGAAATCAATTCTTAAGACTATAAGAAAGGGTACAAGAAATAGGAAAACGAGGAACAAATGAAAGGAATTTACGATTCCGTTTCTACCTATAAGTTTATGTTTAAAGAGAAGTGACCTAGCAATCAAACTTCCTTGGTATCATATACCGCTTGAGGTTCTTACTTCGGTAATAACTCAAACAATGGAAGCTAGGATACCCTAATGACCTACAAGTGGGAAATGAAGCATGGCAATGCTACATTAGTTGTAGGGTCATCTAGTTTGTTTTAAGTCCTTTCAAAGGCTGGAACTTAATGGCTATTTTGTTCCATAATCAGCATACCTAAATTTCTGCTTCAAACACAGAAAGACTCACATTCAAGAAAAACAAAAATAATGTTTGTTTGTTTATTTGAATG